>NC_092755.1:49290853-49445853 GCF_047496795.1 Chiloscyllium punctatum | reverse complement strand
TAACCTACACATCCCTGAACACTATGTAATTTAGCATGGCCAATTCATCCTAAACTATACATCCCTGAACGCTATGAGTAATTTAGCGTGGCCGATTCACCCTAACCAACACATCCCTGAACACTATGAGTAATTTAACATGGCCGATTCACCCTAACCTACACATCCCTGAACACCATGGGGAATTTAGCATGGCCAATTCACCCTAACCTACACATCCCTGAACACTGTGAGCAATTTAACATGGCCGATTCACCCTAACCTCCACATCCATGAACACCATGGGTAATTTAGCATGGCCAATTCACCCTAACCTACACATCTCTGACCACATTGAGTAATTTAGCATGGCCAATTCACCCTCACCTACACATCCCTGAACACTATGGGGTAATTTAGCATGGCCAATTCACCCTAACCTACACATCCCTGAACACTATGGGTAATTTAGTATGGCCAATCCACCCTAACCTACACATCCCTGAACACTATGGGTAATTTAGCATGGCAAATTCACCCTAACCTACACATCCCCGAACACTATGAGTAATTTAGCATGGCAAATTCATCCTAACCTACACATCCCTGAACACTATGAGTAATTTAGCATGGCCAATTCATCCAAACCTACACACCCCTGAACACTATGGGTAATTTAGCATGGCCAATCCACCCTAACCTACACATCCCTGAACACTATGGGTAATTTAGTATGGCAAATTCACCCTAACCTACACATCCCTGAACACTGTGAGAAATTTAGCATGGCCAATTCACCCTAACCGACACATCCCTGAACACTATGAGTAATTTAGCATGGCAAATTTACCCTAACCTACACATCCCTGAACACTATGAGTAATTTAGCATGGCCAATTCACCCTAACCTCCACATACCTGAACACTATGAGTAATTTAGCATGGCAAATTCACCCGAACCGACACATCCTTGAACACTATGAGTAATTTAGCATGGCAAATTTACCCTAACCTACATATCCCTGAACACTATGAGTAATTTAGCATGGCCAATTCACCCTAACCTACACATCACTGAAAACGAGAGCATGACATTGGCGTATTTAAATACTGCTACACTGGGGAAACATTAGTGCATTTAAATACTGCTACATCGAGGAGACATTGGTGCATTTAAATACTGCTACACCGGGAAGACATTGGTGCATTTAACTACTGCTAAACTGGGGAGACATTGGGGAATTTAAATACTGCTACAACGGGGAGACATTGGTGCATTTAAATCCTGCTACAGTAGTGAGACATTGGTGCATTTAAATACTGCTACACCGGGGAGACGTTAGTGCATTTAAATACTGCTACACTGGGGAGACATTGGTGTATTTAAATACTGCTACAGTGGGGAGACATTGGTGTATATAAATACTGCTACAACGGGGAGACATTGGTGCATTTAAATACTGCTACACCGGGGAGACGTTAGTGCATTTAAATACTGCTACACTGGGGAGACATTGGTGTATTTAAATACTGCTACATCGGGGAGACATTGGTGCGTTTAAATACTGCTACACTAAGAAGACATTGGTGTATTTAAATACTGCAACACTGGGGAGACATTGGTATATTTAAATACTGCTACACTGGGGAGACATTGGTGTATTTAAATACTGCTACACTGGGAAGACATTAGTGCAGTGAAATACTGCTACACCAGGGAGACATTGGTGTATTTAATTAGTGCTACACCGGGGAGACATTGGTGCATTGAAATACTGCGACACTGGGGAGACATTGGTGCATTGAAATACTGCGACACTGGGGAGACATTGGTGCATTTAAATACTGCTACACCGGGGAGACGTTGGTGTATTTAAATAGTGCTACACCGGGGAGACATTGGTGTATTTAAATACTGCTACACTGGGGAGATATTGGTGTATTTAAATACTGCTACACTGGGGAGACATTGGTGTATTTAAATACTGCTACACTGGGGAGATATTGGTGTATTTAAATGCTGCTACAGTGGGGAGATATTGGTGCATTGAAACACTGCGACACTGGGGAGACATTGGTGTATTTAAATACTGCTACACGGGGGAGACATTGGTGTATTTAAATACTGCTACACCGGGGAGACATTGGTGTATTTAAATACTGCTACAGTGGGGAGACATTGGTGTATTTAAATACTGCTACACGGGGGAGACATTGGTGTATTAAAATACTGCTACAGTGGGGAGACATTGGTGTATTTAAATACTGCTACACCGGGGAGACATTGGTGTATTTAAATACTGCTACACCGGGGAGACATTGGTGTATTTAAATACTGCTACACTGGGGAGACATTGGTGTATTTAAATACTGCTACAGTGGGGAGACATTGGTGTATTTAAATACTGCTACACTGGGGAGACATTGGTGTATTTAAATACTGCTACAGTGGGGAGACATTGGTGCATTTAAATACTGCTACAGTGGGGAGACATTGGTGCATTGAAATACTGCGACACTGGGGAGACATTGGTGCATTGAAATACTGCGACACTGGGGAGACATTGGTGCATTGAAATACTGCGACACTGGGGAGACATTGGTGCATTTAAATACTGCTACACCGGGGAGACATTGGTGTATTTAAATAGTGCTACACCGGGGAGACATTGGTGTATTTAAATACTGCTACACTGGGGAGATATTGGTGTATTTAAATACTGCTACACTGGGGAGACATTGGTGTATTTAAATACTGCTACACTGGGGAGATATTGATGTATTTAAATGCTGCTACAGTGGGGAGATATTGGTGCATTGAAATACTGCGACACTGGGGAGACGTTGGTGTATTTAAATACTGCTACACTGGGGAGACATTGGTGTATTTAAATACTGCTACACTGGGGAGACATTGGTGCATTGAAATACTGCGACACTGGGGAGACATTGGTGTATTTAAATACTGCTACAGTGGGGAGACATTGGTGTATTTAAATACTGCTACAGTGGGGAGACATTGGTGCATTGAAATACTGCGACACTGGGGAGACATTGGTGCATGTAAATACTGCTACACCGGGGAGATATTGGTGTATTTAAATACTGCTACACCGGGGAGATATTGGTGTATTTAAATAGAGCTACACCGGGGAGACATTGGTGTATTTAAATACTGCTACAGTGGGGAGACATTGGTGTATTTAAATACTGCTACACTGGGGAGACATTGGTGTATTTAAATACTGCTACACCGGGGAGATATTGGTGTATTTAAATAGTGCTACACCGGGGAGACATTGGTGAATTTAAATACTGCTACAGTGGGGAGACATTGGTGTATTTAAATACTGCTACACTGGGGAGACATTGGTGTATTTAAATACTGCTACATCGGGGAGACATTGGTGTATTTAAATACTGCTACAGTGGGGAGACATTGGTGTATTTAAATACTGCTACAGTGGGGAGACATTGGTGTATTTAAATACTGCTACACCGGGGAGATATTGGTGTATTTAAATAGAGCTACACTGGGAAGACATTGGTGTATTTAGATACTGCTACACCGGGGAGACATTGGTCTATTTAAATACTAAAACACTGGGGAGACATTGGTGTATTTAAATACTGCTACAGTGGGGAGACATTGGTGTATTTAAATACTGCTACACCGGGGAGACATTGGTGTATTTCAATACTGCTGCACCGGGGAGATATTGGTGTAGATAAATGCTGCTACACCAGGGAGACATTGGTGTATTTAAATACTGCTACACTGGGGAGACATTGGTGTATTTAAATACTGCTACACCGGGGAGACATTGGTGTATTTAAATACTGCGACACCAGGGAGATATTGGTGTATTTAGATACTGCTACACTGGGGAGATATTGGTGTATTTAAATACTGCTACACCGGGGAGACATTGGTGTATTTAAATACTTCTACACCAGGGAGACATTGGTGTATTTAAATACTGCTACACCGGGGAGATATTGGTGTATTTAAATACTGCTACACCGGGGAGACATTGGTGTATTTAAATACTGCTACACTGGGGAGACATTGGTGTATTTAAATACTGCTACACCTGGGAGACTTTGGTGTATTTAAATACTGCGACACCAGGGAGATATTGGTGTGTTTAGATACTGCTACAGTGGGGAGATATTGGTGTATTTAAATACTGCTACAACGGGGAGACATTGGTGCATTGAAATACTGCTACAATGAGGAGACATTGGTGCATTTAAATACTGCTAGACTGGAGAGACATTGGTGCATTTAAATACTGCTACACCAGGGTGATATTGGTGTATTTAAATACTGCTACACCGGGGAGATATTGGTGTATTTAAATACTGCTTCACCGGGGAGACATTGGTGTATTTAGATACTGCTATACCGGGGAGACATTGGTGTATTTAAATACTGCTACACTGGGGAGACATTGGTGTATTTAAATACTGCTACACCAGGGAGACATTGATGTATTTGAATACTGCTACACCAAGGAGATATTGGTGTATTTAAATACTGCTACACCGGGGAGATATTGGTGTATTTAAATACTGCTACACCGGGGAGACATTGGTGTATTTAAATACTGCGACACCAGGGAGATATTGGTGTATTTAGATACTGCTACACTGGGGAGATATTGGTGTATTTAAATACTGCTACACCGGGGAGACATTGGTGCATTTAAATACTGCTACACCAGAGTGACATTGGTGTATTTAAATACTGCAACACCGGGGAGACATTGGTGTATTTAAATACTGCTACACCGGGGAGACATTGGTGTATTTAGATACTGCGACACCGGGGAGACATTGGTGCATTTAAATACTGCTACACCAGGGAGACATTGGTGTATTTAAATACTGCTACACCGGGAAGACATTGGTGCATTTAACTACTGCTAAACTGGGGAGACATTGGGGAATTTAAATACTGCTACAACGGGGAGACATTGGTGCATTTAAATCCTGCTACAGTAGTGAGACATTGGTGCATTTAAATACTGCTACACCGGGGAGACGTTAGTGCATTTAAATACTGCTACACTGGGGAGACATTGGTGTATTTAAATACTGCTACAGTGGGGAGACATTGGTGTATATAAATACTGCTACAACGGGGAGACATTGGTGCATTTAAATACTGCTACACCGGGGAGACGTTAGTGCATTTAAATACTGCTACACTGGGGAGACATTGGTGTATTTAAATACTGCTACATCGGGGAGACATTGGTGCATTTAAATACTGCTACACTAAGAAGACATTGGTGTATTTAAATACTGCAACACTGGGGAGACATTGGTATATTTAAATACTGCTACACTGGGGAGACATTGGTGTATTTAAATACTGCTACACTGGGAAGACATTAGTGCAGTGAAATACTGCTACACCAGGGAGACATTGGTGTATTGAAATACTGCGACACTGGGGAGACATTGGTGCATTGAAATACTGCGACACTGGGGAGACATTGGTGCATTGAAATACTGCGACACTGGGGAGACATTGGTGCATTTAAATACTGCTACACCGGGGAGACATTGGTGTATTTAAATAGTGCTACACCGGGGAGACATTGGTGTATTTAAATACTGCTACACTGGGGAGATATTGGTGTATTTAAATACTGCTACACTGGGGAGACATTGGTGTATTTAAATACTGCTACACTGGGGAGATATTGGTGTATTTAAATGCTGCTACAGTGGGGAGATATTGGTGCATTGAAATACTGCGACACTGGGGAGACATTGGTGTATTTAAATACTGCTACACGGGGGAGACATTGGTGTATTTAAATACTGCTACACCGGGGAGACATTGGTGTATTTAAATACTGCTACAGTGGGGAGACATTGGTGTATTTAAATACTGCTACACGGGGGAGACATTGGTGTATTTAAATACTGCTACAGTGGGGAGACATTGGTGTATTTAAATACTGCTACACCGGGGAGACATTGGTGTATTTAAATACTGCTACACCGGGGAGACATTGGTGTATTTAAATACTGCTACAGTGGGGAGACATTGGTGTATTTAAATACTGCTACACTGGGGAGACATTGGTGTATTTAAATACTGCTACAGTGGGGAGACATTGGTGTATTTAAATACTGCTACAGTGGGGAGACATTGGTGCATTGAAATACTGCGACACTGGGGAGACATTGGTGCATTGAAATACTGCGACACTGGGGAGACATTGGTGCATTGAAATACTGCGACACTGGGGAGACATTGGTGCATTTAAATACTGCTACACCGGGGAGACATTGGTGTATTTAAATAGTGCTACACCGGGGAGACATTGGTGTATTTAAATAGTGCTACACTGGGGAGATATTGGTGTATTTAAATACTGCTACACTGGGGAGACATTGGTGTATTTAAATACTGCTACACTGGGGAGATATTGATGTATTTAAATGCTGCTACAGTGGGGAGATATTGGTGCATTGAAATACTGCGACACTGGGG
Organism: Chiloscyllium punctatum; assembly: GCF_047496795.1. Lineage (NCBI taxonomy): Eukaryota > Metazoa > Chordata > Chondrichthyes > Orectolobiformes > Hemiscylliidae > Chiloscyllium > Chiloscyllium punctatum. The sequence goes on along the minus strand of NC_092755.1, from coordinate 49,439,360 downwards.
AGACATTGGTGTATTTAAATACTGCTTCACTGGGGAGACATTGGTGCATTGAAATACTGCGACACTGGGGAGACATTGGTGTATTTAAATACTGCTACAGTGGGGAGACATTGGTGTATTTAAATACTGCTACAGTGGGGAGACATTGGTGCATTGAAATACTGCGACACTGGGGAGACATTGGTGCATGTATATACTGCTACACCGGGGAGATATTGGTGTATTTAAATACTGCTACACCGGGGAGATATTGGTGTATTTAAATAGAGCTACACCGGGGAGACATTGGTGTATTTAAATACTGCTACAGTGGGGAGACATTGGTGTATTTAAATACTGCTACACTGGGGAGACATTGGTGTATTTAAATACTGCTACACCGGGGAGATATTGGTGTATTTAAATAGAGCTACACCGGGGAGACATTGGTGTATTTAAATACTGCTACAGTGGGGAGACATTGGTGTATTTAAATACTGCTACACTGGGGAGACATTGGTGTATTTAAATACTGCTACACCGGGGAGACATTGGTGTATTTAAATACTGCTACAGTGGGGAGACATTGGTGTATTTAAATACTGCTACAGTGGGGAGACATTGGTGTATTTAAATACTGCTACACCGGGGAGATATTGGTGTATTTAAATAGAGCTACACCGGGGAGACATTGGTGTATTTAAATGCTGCTACAGTGGGGAGACATTGGTGTATTTAAATACTGCTACACTGGGGAGACATTGGTGTATTTAAATAGTGCTACACTGGGAAGACATTAGTGCAGTGAAATACTGCTACACCAGGGAGACATTGGTGTATTGAAATACTGCGACACTGGGGAGACATTGGTGCATTGAAATACTGCGACACTGGGGAGACATTGGTGCATTTAAATACTGCTACACCGGGGAGACATTGGTGTATTTAAATAGTGCTACACCGGGGAGACATTGGTGTATTTAAATACTGCTACACTGGGGAGATATTGGTGTATTTAAATACTGCTACACTGGGGAGACATTGGTGTATTTAAATACTGCTACACTGGGGAGATATTGGTGTATTTAAATGCTGCTACAGTGGGGAGATATTGGTGCATTGAAATACTGCGACACTGGGGAGACATTGGTGTATTTAAATACTGCTACACGGGGGAGACATTGGTGTATTTAAATACTGCTACACCGGGGAGACATTGGTGTATTTAAATACTGCTACAGTGGGGAGACATTGGTGTATTTAAATACTGCTACACGGGGGAGACATTGGTGTATTTAAATACTGCTACAGTGGGGAGACATTGGTGTATTTAAATACTGCTACACCGGGGAGACATTGGTGTATTTAAATACTGTTACACCGGGGAGACATTGGTGTATTTAAATACTGCTACACTGGGGAGACATTAGTGTATTTAAATACTGCTACAGTGGGGAGACATTGGTGTATTTAAATACTGCTACACTGGGGAGACATTGGTGTATTTAAATACTGCTACAGTGGGGAGACATTGGTGTATTTAAATACTGCTACAGTGGGGAGACATTGGTGCATTGAAATACTGCGACACTGGGGAGACATTGGTGCATTGAAATACTGCGACACTGGGGAGACATTGGTGCATTGAAATACTGCGACACTGGGGAGACATTGGTGCATTTAAATACTGCTACACCGGGGAGACATTGGTGTATTTAAATAGTGCTACACCGGGGAGACATTGGTGTATTTAAATAGTGCTACACTGGGGAGATATTGGTGTATTTAAATACTGCTACACTGGGGAGACATTGGTGTATTTAAATACTGCTACACTGGGGAGATATTGATGTATTTAAATGCTGCTACAGTGGGGAGATATTGGTGCATTGAAATACTGCGACACTGGGGAGACATTGGTGTATTTAAATACTGCTTCACTGGGGAGACATTGGTGCATTGAAATACTGCGACACTGGGGAGACATTGGTGTATTTAAATACTGCTACAGTGGGGAGACATTGGTGTATTTAAATACTGCTACAGTGGGGAGACATTGGTGTATTTAAATACTGCTACACTGGGGAGACATTGGTGTATTTAAATACTGCTACACCGGGGAGATATTGGTGTATTTAAATAGAGCTACACCGGGGAGACATTGGTGTATTTAAATACTGCTACAGTGGGGAGACATTGGTGTATTTAAATACTGCTACACTGGGGAGACATTGGTGTATTTAAATACTGCTACACCGGGGAGACATTGGTGTATTTAAATACTGCTACAGTGGGGAGACATTGGTGTATTTAAATACTGCTACACCGGGGAGACATTGGTGTATTTAAATACTGCTACACCGGGGAGATATTGGTGTATTTAAATAGAGCTACACCGGGGAGACATTGGTGTATTTAAATGCTGCTACAGTGGGGAGACATTGGTGTATTTAAATACTGCTACACTGGGGAGACATTGGTGTATTTAAAGACTGCTACACCGGGGAGACATTGATGTATTTGAATACTGCTACACCAAGGAGATATTGGTGTATTTAAATACTGCTACACCGGGGAGATATTGGTGGATTTAAATACTGCTTCACCGGGGAGACATTGGTGTATTTAGATACTGCTACACCGGGGAGACATTGGTGTATTTAAATACTGCTACACTGGGGAGACATTGGTGTATTTAAATACTGCTACACCGGGGAGATATTGGTGCATTTAAATACTGCTACACTGGAGAGACATTGGTGTATTTAAATACTGCTACAGTGGGGAGACATTGGTGTATTTAAATACTGCTACACCGGGGAGATATTGGTGTATTTAAATAGAGCTACACCGGGGAGACATTGGTGTATTTAAATGCTGCTACAGTGGGGAGACATTGGTGTATTTAAATACTGCTACACTGGGGAGACATTGGTGTATTTAAAGACTGCTACACCGGGGAGACATTGATGTATTTGAATACTGCTACACCAAGGAGATATTGGTGTATTTAAATACTGCTACACCGGGGAGATATTGGTGGATTTAAATACTGCTTCACCGGGGAGACATTGGTGTATTTAGATACTGCTACACCGGGGAGACATTGGTGTATTTAAATACTGCTACACTGGGGAGACATTGGTGTATTTAAATACTGCTACACCGGGGAGATATTGGTGCATTTAAATACTGCTACACTGGAGAGACATTGGTGTATTTAAATACTGCTACACTGGGGAGACATTGGTGTATTTAAATACTGCTACACCGGAGAGATATTGGTGTATTTAAATACTGCTACACCAGGGAGACATTTGTGTATTTAAATACTGCTACACCGGGGAGACATTGGTGTATTTAAATACTGCTACACCGGGGAGATATTGGTGTATTTAAATGCTGCTACACCAGGGAGACATTGGTGTATTTAAATACTGCTACACCAGGGAGACATTGGTGTATTTAAATACTGCTACACTGGGGAGACATTGGTGTATTTAAATACTGCTACACCGGGGAGACATTGGTGTATTTAAATAGTGCGACACCAGGGAGATATTGGTGTATTTAGATACTGCTACACTGGGGAGATATTGGTGTATTTAAATACTGCTACACCGGGGAGACATTGGTGTATTTAAATACTTCTACACCAGGGAGACATTGGTGTATTTAAATACTGCTACACCGGGGAGACATTGGTCTATTTAAATACTAAAACACTGGGGAGACATTGGTGTATTTAGATACTGCTACACCGGGGAGATATTGGTGTATTTAAATACTGCTACACTGGGGAGACATTGGTGTATTTAAATACTGCTACACTGGGGAGACATTGGTGTATTTAAATACTGCGAGACCGGGGAGATATTGGTGTATTTAAATACTGCTACACCAGGGAGACATTGGTGTATTTAAATACTGCTACACCGGAGAGACATTGGTGTATTTAAATACTGCTACACCGGGGAGATATTGGTGTATTTAAATGCTGCTACACCAGGGAGACATTGGTGTATTTAAATACTGCTACACCAGGGAGACATTGGTGTTTTTAAATACTGCTACACTGGGGAGACATTGGTGTATTTAAATACTGCTACACCGGGGAGACATTGGTGTATTTAAATACTGCAACACCGGGGACACATTGGTGTATTTAGATACTGCTACACCGGGGAGACATTGGTGTATTTAAATACTGCTACACTGGGAAGACATTGGTGTATTTAGATACTGCTATACCGGGGAGACATTGGTCTATTTAAATACTAAAACACTGGGGAGACATTGGTGTATTTAAATACTGCTACACCGGGGAGATATTGGTGCATTTAAATACTGCTACACTGGGGAGACATTGGTGTATTTAAATACTGCTACACTGGGGAGACATTGGTGTATTTAAATACTGCTACACCTGGGAGACTTTGGTGTATTTAAATACTGCGACACCAGGGAGATATTGGTGTGTTTAGATACTGCTACAGTGGGGAGATATTGGTGTATTTAAATACTGCTACAACGGGGAGACATTGGTGCATTGAAATACTGCTACAATGAGGAGACATTGGTGCATTTAAATACTGCTAGACTGGAGAGACATTGGTGCATTTAAATACTGCTACACCAGGGTGATATTGGTGTATTTAAATACTGCTAAACCGGGGAGATATTGGTGTATTTAAATACTGCTTCACCGGGGAGACATTGGTGTATTTAGATACTGCTGTACCGGGGAGACATTGGTGTATTTAAATACTGCTACACTGGGGAGACATTGGTGTATTTAAATACTGCTACACCAGGGAGACATTGATGTATTTGAATACTGCTACAGCAAGGAGATATTGGTGTATTTAAATACTGCTACACCGGGGAGATATTGGTGTATTTAAATACTGCTACACCGGGGAGACATTGGTGTATTTAAATACTGCGACACCAGGGAGATATTGGTGTATTTAGATACTGCTACACTGGGGAGATATTGGTGTATTTAAATACTGCTACACCGGGGAGACATTGGTGCATTTAAATACTGCTACACCAGAGTGACATTGGTGTATTTAAATACTGCAACACCGGGGAGACATTGGTGTATTTAAATACTGCTACACCGGGGAGACATTGGTGTATTTAGATACTGCAACACCGGGGAGACATTGGTGCATTTAAATACTGCTACACCAGGGAGACATTGGTGTATTTAAATACTGCAACACCAGGGAGATATTGGTGTATTTAGATACTGCTACACTGTGGAGATATTGGTGTATTTAAATACTGCTACACCGGGGAGACATTGGTGCATTTAAATACTGCTACACCAGGGAGACATTGGTGTATTTAAATACTGCAACACCGGGGAGACATTGGTGTATTTAAATACTGCTACACCGGGGAGACATTGGTGTATTTAGATACTGCTACACCGGGGAGACATTGGTGCATTTAAATACTGCTACACCGGGGAGACATTGGTGTATTTAAATACTGCTACACCGGGGAGACATTGGTGTATTTAGATACTGCTACACCGGGGAGACATTGGTGTATTTAAATACTGCTACACCGGGGAGACATTGGTGTATTTAAATACTGCTACACCGGGGAGACATTGGTGCATTTAAATACTGCTACACCGGGGAGACATTGGTGTATTTAAATACTGCTACACCGGGGAGACATTGGTGTATTTAAATACTGCTACACTGGGGAGACATTGGTGTATTTAAATACTGCTACACTGGGAGACATTGGTGTATTTAAATACTGCTACACCGGGAGACATTGATGTATTTAAATACTGCTACACTGGGGAGACATTGGTGTATTTAGATACTGCTACACCGGGGAGACATTGGTCTATTTAAATACTAAAACACTGGGGAGACATTGGTGTATTTAGATACTGCTACACCGGGGAGATATTGGTGCATTTAAATACTGCTACACTGGGGAGACATTGGTGTATTTAAATACTGCTACACTGGGGAGACATTGGTGTATTTAAATACTGCTACACCGGGGAGATATTGGTGGATTTAAATACTGCTACACCAGGGAGACATTTGTGTATTTAAATACTGCTACACTGGGGAGACATTGGTGTATTTAAATACTGCTACACCGGGGAGATATTGGTGTATTTAAATGCTGCTACACCAGGGAGACATTGGTGTATTTAAATACTGCTACACCAGGGAGACATTGGTGTATTTAAATACTGCTACACCGGGGAGACATTGGTTTATTTAAATACTGCTACACCGGCGAGACATTGGTGTATTTAAATGCTGCTACACCAGGGAGACATTGGTGTATTTAAATACTGCTACACCGGGGAGACATTGGTGTATTTAAATACTGCTACACCGGGGAGATATTGGTGTATTTAAATGCTGCTACACCAGGGAGACATTGGTGTATTTAAATACTGCTACACCGGGGAGACATTGGTGTATTTAAATACTGCTACACCGGGGAGATATTGGTGTATTTAAATGCTGCTACACCAGGGAGACATTGGTGTATTTAAATACTGCTACACCAGGGAGACATTGGTGTTTTTAAATACTGCTACACTGGGGAGACATTGGTGTATTTAAATACTGCTACACCAGGGAGACATTTGTGTATTTAAAAACTGCTACACCGGGGAGACATTGGTGTATTTAAATACTGCTACACCGGGGAGATATTGGTGTATTTAAATACTGCTACACCAGGGAGACATTGGTGTGTTTAAATACGGCTACACTGGCGAGACATTGGTGTATTTAAATACTGCTACACCGGGGAGACATTGGTGTATTTAAATACTGCTACACTGGGGAGACATTGGTGTATTTAAATACTGCTTCACCGGGGACACATTGGTGTATTTAGATACTGCTACACCGGGGAGACATTGGTGTATTTAAATACTGCTACACTGGGGAGACATTGGTGTATTTAGATACTGCTACACCGGGGAGACATTGGTCTATTTAAATACTAAAACACTGGGGAGACATTGGTGTATATAGATACTGCTACACCGGGGAGATATTGGTGCATTTAAATACTGCTACACTGGGGAGACATTGGTGTATTTAAATACTGCTACACTGGGGAGACATTGGTGTATTTAAATACTGATACACCGGGGAGATATTGGTGTATTTAAATACTGCTACACCAGGGAGACATTGGTGTATTTAAATACTGCTACAGCGGGGAGACATTGGTGTATTTAAATACTGCTGCACCGGGGAGATATTGGTGTATATAAATGCTGCTACACCAGGGAGACATTGGTGTATTTAAATACTGCTACACTGGGGAGACATTGGTGTATTTAAATACTGCTACACCGGGGAGACATTGGTGTATTTAAAGACTGCTACACTGGAGAGACATTGGTGTATTTAAATACTGCTACACCGGGGAGACATTGGTGTATTTAAATACTGCGACACCAGGGAGATATTGGTGTATTTAGATACTGCTACACTGGGGAGATATTGGTGTATTTAAATACTGCTACACCGGGGAGACATTGGTGTATTTAAATACTGCTACACCGGGGAGACATTGGTGTATTTAGATACTGCTACACCGGGGAGACATTGGTGTATTTAAATACTGCTACACCGGGGAGACATTGGTGTATTTAAATACTGCTACACGGGGGAGACATTGGTGTATTTAAATACTGCTACACCGGGGAGACATTGGTGTATTTAAATACTGCTACACCGGGGAGACATTGGTATATTTAAATACTGCTACACCGGGGAGACATTGGTGTATTTAGATACTGCTACACCGGGGAGACATTGGTGCATTTAAATACTGCTACACCGGGGAGACATTGGTGTATTTAAATACTGCTACAGCGGGGAGACATTGGAGTATTTAGATACTGCTACACCGGGGAGACATTGGTGTATTTAAATACTGCTATACCGGGTAGACATTGGTGTATTTAAATACTGCTACACTGGGGAGACATTGGTGTATTTAAATACTGCTACACTGGGGAGATATTGTTATGTTTAAATACTGCTACACCGGGGAGACATTGGTGTATTTAAATACTGCTACACCTGGGAGATATTGGTGTATTTAAATACTGCGACACCATGGAGATATTGGTGTATTTAGATACTGCTACACCGGGGAGATATTGGTGTATTTAAATCCTGCTGTACCGGGGAGACATTGGTGTATTTAAATACTGCTACACTGGGGAGACATTGGTGTATTTAAATACTGCTACACCAGGGAGACATTGATGTATTTGAATACTGCTACAGCAAGGAGATATTGGTGTATTTAAATACTGCTACACCGGGGAGATATTGGTGTATTTAAATACTGCTACACCGGGGAGACATTGGTGTATTTAAATACTGCGACACCAGGGAGATATTGGTGTATTTAGATACTGCTACACTGGGGAGATATTGGTGTATTTAAATACTGCTACACCGGGGAGACATTGGTGCATTTAAATACTGCTACACCAGAGTGACATTGGTGTATTTAAATACTGCAACACCGGGGAGACATTGGTGTATTTAAATACTGCTACACCGGGGAGACATTGGTGTATTTAGATACTGCAACACCGGGGAGACATTGGTGCATTTAAATACTGCTACACCAGGGAGACATTGGTGTATTTAAATACTGCAACACCAGGGAGATATTGGTGTATTTAGATACTGCTACACTGGGGAGATATTGGTGTATTTAAATACTGCTACACCGGGGAGACATTGGTGCATTTAAATACTGCTACACCAGGGAGACATTGGTGTATTTAAATACTGCAACACCGGGGAGACATTGGTGTATTTAAATACTGCTACACCGGGGAGACATTGGTGTATTTAGATACTGCTACACCGGGGAGACATTGGTGCATTTAAATACTGCTACACCGGGGAGACATTGGTGTATTTAAATACTGCTACACCGGGGAGACATTGGTGTATTTAGATACTGCTACACCGGGGAGACATTGGTGTATTTAAATACTGCTACACCGGGGAGACATTGGTGTATTTAAATACTGCTACACCGGGGAGACATTGGTGCATTTAAATACTGCTACACCGGGGAGACATTGGTGTATTTAAATACTGCTACACCGGGGAGACATTGGTGTATTTAAATACTGCTACACTGGGGAGAAATTGGTGTATTTAAATACTGCTACACTGGGAGACATTGGTGTATTTAAATACTGCTACACCGGGAGACATTGATGTATTTAAATACTGCTACACTGGGGAGACATTGGTGTATTTAGATACTGCTACACCGGGGAGACATTGGTCTATTTAAATACTAAAACACTGGGGAGACATTGGTGTATTTAGATACTGCTACACCGGGGAGATATTGGTGCATTTAAATACTGCTACACTGGGGAGACATTGGTGTATTTAAATACTGCTACACTGGGGAGACATTGGTGTATTTAAATACTGCGAGACCGGGGAGATATTGGTGTATTTAAATACTGCTACACCAGGGAGACATTTGTGTATTTAAATACTGCTACACTGGGGAGACATTGGTGTATTTAAATACTGCTACACCGGGGAGATATTGGTGTATTTAAATGCTGCTACACCAGGGAGACATTGGTGTATTTAAATACTGCTACACCAGGGAGACATTGGTGTATTTAAATACTGCTACACCGGGGAGACATTGGTTTATTTAAATACTGCTACACCGGCGAGACATTGGTGTATTTAAATGCTGCTACACCAGGGAGACATTGGTGTATTTAAATACTGCTACACCGGGGAGACATTGGTGTATTTAAATACTGCTACACCGGGGAGATATTGGTGTATTTAAATGCTGCTACACCAGGGAGACATTGGTGTATTTAAATACTGCTACACCGGGGAGACATTGGTGTATTTAAATACTGCTACACCGGGGAGATATTGGTGTATTTAAATGCTGCTACACCAGGGAGACATTGGTGTATTTAAATACTGCTACACCAGGGAGACATTGGTGTTTTTAAATACTGCTACACTGGGGAGACATTGGTGTATTTAAATACTGCTACACCAGGGAGACATTTGTGTATTTAAAAACTGCTACACCGGGGAGACATTGGTGTATTTAAATACTGCTACACCGGGGAGATATTGGTGTATTTAAATACTGCTACACCAGGGAGACATTGGTGTGTTTAAATACGGCTACACTGGCGAGACATTGGTGTATTTAAATACTGCTACACCGGGGAGACATTGGTGTATTTAAATACTGCTACACTGGGGAGACATTGGTGTATTTAAATACTGCTTCACCGGGGACACATTGGTGTATTTAGATACTGCTACACCGGGGAGACATTGGTGTATTTAAATACTGCTACACTGGGGAGACATTGGTGTATTTAGATACTGCTACACCGGGGAGACATTGGTCTATTTAAATACTAAAACACTGTGGAGACATTGGTGTATATAGATACTGCTACACCGGGGAGATATTGGTGCATTTAAATACTGCTACACTGGGGAGACATTGGTGTATTTAAATACTGCTACACTGGGGAGACATTGGTGTATTTAAATACTGATACACCGGGGAGATATTGGTGTATTTAAATACTGCTACACCAGGGAGACATTGGTGTATTTAAATACTGCTACAGCGGGGAGACATTGGTGTATTTAAATACTGCTGCACCGGGGAGATATTGGTGTATATAAATGCTGCTACACCAGGGAGACATTGGTGTATTTAAATACTGCTACACTGGGGAGACATTGGTGTATTTAAATACTGCTACACCGGGGAGACATTGGTGTATTTAAAGACTGCTACACTGGAGAGACATTGGTGTATTTAAATACTGCTACACCGGGGAGACATTGGTGTATTTAAATACTGCGACACCAGGGAGATATTGGTGTATTTAGATACTGCTACACTGGGGAGATATTGGTGTATTTAAATACTGCTACACCGGGGAGACATTGGTGTATTTAAATACTGCTACACCGGGGAGACATTGGTGTATTTAGATACTGCTACACCGGGGAGACATTGGTGTATTTAAATACTGCTACACCGGGGAGACATTGGTGTATTTAAATACTGCTACACGGGGGAGACATTGGTGTATTTAAATACTGCTACACCGGGGAGACATTGGTGTATTTAAATACTGCTACACCGGGGAGACATTGGTATATTTAAATACTGCTACACCGGGGAGACATTGGTGTATTTAGATACTGCTACACCGGGGAGACATTGGTGCATTTAAATACTGCTACACCGGGGAGACATTGGTGTATTTAAATACTGCTACAGCGGGGAGACATTGGAGTATTTAGATACTGCTACACCGGGGAGACATTGGTGTATTTAAATATTGCTATACCGGGTAGACATTGGTGTATTTAAATACTGCTACACTGGGGAGACATTGGTGTATTTAAATACTGCTACACTGGGGAGATATTGTTATGTTTAAATACTGCTACACCGGGGAGACATTGGTGTATTTAAATACTGCTACACCTGGGAGATATTGGTGTATTTAAATACTGCGACACCATGGAGATATTGGTGTATTTAGATACTGCTACAGTGGGGAGATATTGGTGTATTTAAATACTGCTACACCGGGGAGACATTGGTGTATTTAAATACTGCTACACCGGGGAGACATTGGTGTATTTAAATACTGCGACACCAGGGAGATATTGGTGTATTTAGATACTGCTACACTAGGGAGATATTGGTGTATTTAAATACTGCTACACCGGGGAGACATTGGTGCATTTAAATACTGCTACACCAGGGAGACATTGGTGTATTTAAATACTGCAACACCGGGGAGACATTGGTGTATTTAAATACTGCTATACCGGGGAGACATTGGTGTATTTAGATACTGCTACACCGGGGAGACATTGGTGCATTTAAATACTGCTACACCGGGGAGACATTGGTGCATTTAAATACTGCTGCAGCAGGGAGACATTGGTGAATTTAAATACTGCAACACCAGGGAGATATTGGTGTATTTAGATACTGCTACACTGGGGAGATATTGGTGTATTTAAATACTGCTACACCGGGGAGACATTGGTGCATTTAAACACTGCTACACCAGGGAGACATTGGTGTATTTCAATACTGCAACACCGGGGAGACATTGGTGTATTTAAATACTGCTACACCGGGGAGACATTGGTGTATTTAGATACTGCTACACCGGGGAGACATTGGTGCATTTAAATACTGCTACACCGGGGAGACATTGGTGTATTTAAGTACTGCTTCACCGGGGAGACATTGGTGTATTTAGATACTGCTACACCGGGGAGACATTGGTGCATTTAAATACTGCTACACCGGGGAGACATTGGTGTATTTATGTACTGCTTCACCGGGGAGACATTGGTGTATTTAGATACTGCTACACTGGGGAGATATTGGTGTATTTAAATACTGCTACACCGGGGAGATATTGGTGCATTTAAATACTGCTACACCAGGGAGACATTGGTGTATTTAAATACTGCAACACCGGGGAGACATTGGTGTATTTAAATACTGCTACACCGGGGAGACATTGGTGTATTTAGATACTGCTACACCGGGGAGACATTGGTGCATTTAAATACTGCTACACCGGGGAGACATTGGTGCATTTAAATACTGCTGCACCAGGGAGACATTGGTGAATTTAAATACTGCAACACCAGGGAGATATTGGTGTATTTAGATACTGCTACACTGGGGAGATATTGGTGTATTTAAATACTGCTACACCGGGGAGACATTGGTGCATTTAAACACTGCTACACCAGGGAGACATTGGTGTATTTCAATACTGCAACACCGGGGAGACATTGGTGTATTTAAATACTGCTACACCGGGGAGACATTGGTGTATTTAGATACTGCTACACCGGGGAGACATTGGTGCATTTAAATACTGCTACACCGGGGAGACATTTGTGTATTTAAGTACTGCTTCACCGGGGAGACATTGGTGTATTTAGATACTGCTACACCGGGGAGACATTGGTGTATTTAAATACTGCTACACCGGGGAGACATTGGTGTAATTAAATACTGCTACACCGGGGAGACATTGGTGTATTTAAATACTGCTACACCGGGGAGACATTGGTGTATTTAAATACTGCTACACCGGGGAGACATTGGTGTATTTAAATACTGCTACACCGGCGAGCCATTGGTGTATTTAAATACTGCTACACCGGGGATACATTGGTGTATTTAGATACTGCTACACCGGGGAGACATTGGTGTATTTAAATAGTGCTACACCGGGGAGACATTGGTGTTTTTAGATACTGCTACACCGGGGAGACATTGGTGTATTTAAATACGGCTACACCGGGGAGACATTGGTGTATTTAAATACTGCTACACCGGGGAGATATTGGTGTATTTAAATACTGCTACACCGGGGAGACATTGGTGCATTTAAATACTGCTACACCGGGGAGACATTGGTGTATTTAAATACTGCTACACCGGGGAGACATTGGTGTATTTAAATACTGCTACACCGGGGAGACATTGGTGTATTTAAATACTGCTACACCGGGAGACATTGGTGTATTTAAATACTGCTACACCGGGGAGACATTGGTGTATTTAAATAGTGCTACACTGGGGAGATATTGATGTATTTAAATACTGCTACACTGGGGAGACATTGGTTCATTTAAATACTGCTACAACGGGGAGACATTGGTGTATTTAAATACTGCTACACGGGGGAGACATTGGTGTATTTAAATAGTGCTACACCGGGGAGACATTGGGGTATTTAAATACTGCTACACTGGGGAGAAATTGGTGTATTTAAATACTGCTACACTGAGGAGACATTGGTGTATTTCAATACTGCTTCACCGGGGAGACATTGGTGTATTTAAATACTGCTACACTGGGGAGACATTGGTGTATTTAAATACTGCTTCACCGGAGAGACATTGGTGTATTTAAATACTGCTACACTGGGGAGACATGTGTGCATTTAAATACTGCTACACCGGGAGACATTGGTGTATTTAAATACTGCTACACCGGGGAGACATTGGTGTATTTAAATAGTGCTACACTGGGGAGATATTGATGTATTCAAATACTGCTACACTGGGGAGACATTGATGTATTTAAATACTGCTACACTGGGGAGACATTGGTGCATTTAAATACTGCTACAACGGGGAGACATTGGTGTATTTAAATACTGCTACACGGGGGAGACATTGGTGTATTTAAATACTGCTACACCGGGGAGATATTTGTGTATTTAAATACTGCTACACCGGGAGACATTAATGTATTTAAATACTGCTACACCGGGGAGACATTGGTGTATTTAAATAGTGCTACACTGGGGAGATATTGATGTATTGAAATACTGCTACACTGGGGAGACATTGGTGCATTTAAATACTGCTACAACGGGGAGACATTGGTGTATTTAAATACTGCTACACGGGGGAGACATTGGTGTATTTAAATAGTGCTACACCGGGGAGACATTGGTGTATTTAAATACTGCTACACTGGGGAGAAATTGGTGTATTTAAATACTGCTACACTGGGGAGACATTGGTGTATTTCAATACTGCTTCACCGGGGAGACATTGGTGTATTTAAATACTGCTACACTAGGGAGACATTGGTGTATTTAAATACTGCTTCACCGGGGAGACATTGGTGTATTTAAATACTGCTACACTGGGGAGACATTGGTGTATTTAAATACTGCTACACCGGGAGACATTGGTGTATTTAAATACTGCTACACCGGGGAGACATTGGTGTATTTAAATAGTGCTACACTGGGGAGATATTGATGTATTCAAATACTGCTACACTGGGGAGACATTGATGTATTTAAATACTGCTACACTGGGGAGACATTGGTGCATTTAAATACTGCTACAACGGGGAGACATTGGTGTATTTAAATACTGCTACACGGGGGAGACATTGGTGTATTTAAATACTGCTACACCGGGGAGATATTTGTGTATTTAAATACTGCTACACCAGGGAGATATTGGTGTATTTAAATACTGCTACACAGGGGAGATATTGGTGTATTTAAATACTGCTACACCGGGGAGATATTGGTGTATTTAAATACTGCTACACCGGGGAGATATTGGTGTATTTAAATACTGCTACACTGGGGAGACATTGGTGTATTTAAATACTGCTACACCGGGGAGACATTGGTGCATTTAAATACTGCTACACCGGGGCGTTATTGGTGCATTTACATACTTCTACACTGGGGAAACATTGGTGAATTTAAATACTGCTACACTGGGGAGACATTGGTGCATTTAAATATTGCTAAACTGGGGAGACATTGGTGCATTTCAATACTGCTACACTGGGGAGATATTGGTGTATTTTAATACTGCTACACTGGGGAGACATTGGTGCTATTTAAATACTGCTCCACTGGGGAGACATTGGTGAAATTTAAATACTGCTACACTGGGGCGGCATTGGTATATTTAAATACTGCTACACTGGGGAGACATTGGTATATTTAAACACTGCTACACCGGGGAGATATTGGTGTATTTAAATACTGATACACTGGGGAGACATTGGTGTATTTAAATACTGCTACGCTGGGGAGACATTGGTGTATTTAAATACTGCTACACTGGGGAGGCATTGGTGCATTTAAATACTGCTACACCGGGGAGACATTGGTGCATTTAAATACTGCTACACGGGGGAGACATTGGTGCATTTAAATACTGCGACACCAGGGAGACATTGATGTTTTTAAAAACTGCTACACTGGGGAGACATTGGTGTATTTTAATACTGCTACACTGGGGAGACATTGGTGCATTTAAATATTGCTAAACTGGGGAGACATTGGTGCATTTAAATAGTGCGACACCAGGGAGACATTGGTGTATTTAAATACTGCTACACCGGGGAGACATTGATGTCTTTAAATACTGCTACACGGTTGAGACATTGGTCTATTTAAATACTGCTACACCGGGGAGACATTGGTGTATTTAAATACTGCTACACCGGGGAGACATTGGTGTATTTAAATACTGCTACACCGGGGAGACATTGGTCTATTTAAATACTGCTACACTGGGGAGACATTGGTGCATTTAAATACTGCTACACTGGGGAGACATTGGTGTATTTAAATACTACTACACCGGGGAGACATTGGTGCATTTTAATACTGCTACACTGGGGAGACATTGGTGCATTTAAATATTGCTAAACTGGGGAGACATTGGTGCATTTAAATACTGCTACACTGGGGAGACATTGGTGTATTTTAATACTGCTACACCGGGGCGTTATTGGTGCATTTAAATACTGCTACACTGGGGAGACATTGGTGTATTTAAATACTGCTAAACTGGGGAGACATTGGTGCATTTAAATACTGCTACACTGGGGAGACATTGGTGTATTTAAATACTGCTACAGTGGGGAGACAGTGGTGTATTTAAATACTGCTACACCGGGGAGACATTGGTGCATTTAAATACTGCTACACCGGGGAGACATTGGTGCCTTTAAATACTGCTACCCTGGGGAGACATTGGTGCATTTAAATACTGCTGCACCGGGGAGACATTGGTGCATTTAAATACTGCGACACCAGGGAGGCATTGATGTTTTTAAATACTGGAACACTGGGGAGACATTGGTGTATTTAAATACTGCTATACTGGGGAGACATTGGTATATTTAAATACTGCTACACTGGGGAGATATTGGTGCATTTAAACACTGCAAAACTGGGGAAACATTGGTGAAATTTAAATACTGCTACACTGGGGCGGCATTGGTATATTTAAATACTGCTACACTGGGGAGACATTGGTATATTTAAATACTGCTACACCGGGGAGATATTGGTGTATTTAAATACTGATACACTGGGGAGACATTGGTGTATTTAATTACTGCTACGCTGGGGAGACATTGGTGTATTTAAATACTGCTACACTGGGGAGGCATTGGTGCATTTAAATACTGCTACACCGGGTAGACATTGGTGTATTTAAATACTGCTACACCGGGGGGACATTGGTGCATTTAAATACTGCTACACGGGGGAGACATTGGTGCATTTAAATACTGCTACACCGTGGAGATTTGGTGTATTTAAATACTGCTACACCGGGGAGACATCGGTGTATTTAAATACAGCTACACCGGGGAGACATTGCTGTATTTCAATACTGCAACCCTGGGGAGACATTGGTGCATTTAAATAATGCTACACCGGGGAGACATTGGTGCATTTAAATACTGCTACACCGGGGAGACATTGGTGTATTTAAATACTGCTACACTGGTGAGACATTGGTGTATTTAAATACTGCAACACTGGGGAGACATTGGTATATTTAAATACTGCTACACCGGGGAGATATTGGTGTATTTAAATACTGATACACTGGGGAGACATTGGTGTATTTAAATACTGCTACACCGGGGAGACAGTGGTGTATTTAAATACTGCTAGACCGGGGAGACATTGGTGCATTTAAATGCTGCTAGACCGGGGAGACATTGGTGTATTTAAATACTGCTAGACCGGGGAGACATTGGTGCATTTAAATACTGCTACACTGGGGAGACATTGATGTATTTAAATACTGCTACACCGGGGAGACATTGGTGTATTTAAATACTACTACACCGGGGAGACATTGGTGCATTGAAATACTGCTACACTGGGGAGACATTGGTGTATTTAAATACTGCTACACTGGGGAGAAAGTGGTTTATTTAAATACTGCGACACGGGGGAGACATTGGTGTATATAAATACTGCTACACTGGGGAGACATTGGTGTATTTAAATACTGCTACAGTGAGGAGACATTGGAGCATTTAAATACTGCTACAGTGGGGAGACATTGGTGCATTTAAATACTGCTACACTGGGGAGACATTGGTGTATTTAAATACTGCTACACTGGGGAGACATTGGTGTTTTTAAATACTGCTACACCAGGGAGATATTCGTGCATTTAAATACTGCAACACTGGGGAGACATTGGTGCATTTATGTACTGCTAAACCGGGGAGACATTGGTGTATTTAAATACTGCTGCACCGGGGAGACATTGGTTCATTTAAATACTGCTACACCGGGGAGACATTGGTGTATTTAAATACTGCTACACCGGGGAGACATTGGTGTATTTAAATACTGCAACACTGGGGAGACATTGGTGCATTTAAATACTGCTGCACCGGGGAGACATTGGTGCATTTAAATACTGCGACACCAGGGAGACATTGATGTTTTTAAAAACTGCTACACCGGGGAGACATTGGTGTATTTAAATACTTCTACACTGGGGAGACATTGGTATATTTAAATACTGCTACAGTGGGGAGACATTGGTGCATTTAAATACTGCTCCACTGGGGAGACTTTGGTGAAATTTAAATACTGCTACACTGGGGCGGCATTGGTATATTTAAATACTGCTACACTGGGGAGACATTGGTATATTTAAATACTGCGACACCGGGGAGATATTGGGGTATTTAAATACTGCTACACCGGGGAGACATTGGTGTATTTAAATACTGATACACTGGGGAGACATTGGTGTATTTAAATACTGCTACGCTGGGGAGACATTGGTGTATTTAAATACTGCTACACTGGGGAGGCATTGGTGCATTTAAATACTGCTACACCGGGTAGACATTGGTGTATTTAAATACTGCTACACCGGGGAGACATTGGTGCATTTAAATACTGCTACACGGGGGAGACATTGGTGCATTTAAATACTGCTACACCGTGGAGATTTGGTGTATTTAAATACTGCTACACCGGGGAGACATCGGTGTATTTAAATACTGCTACACCGGGGAGACATTGCTGTATTTAAATACTGCAACCCTGGGGAGACATTGGTGCATTTAAATACTGCTACACCGGGGAGACATTCGTGCATTTAAATACTGCTACACCGGGGAGACATTGGTGTATTTAAATACTGCTACACTGGGGAGACATTGGTGTATTTAAATACTGCTACACTGGTGAGACATTGGTGTATTTAAATACTGCAACACTGGGGAGACATTGGTATATTTAAATACTGCTACACCGGGGAGATATTGGTGTATTTAAATACTGATACACTGGGGAGACATTGGTGTATTTAAATACTGCTACACCGGGGAGACAGTGGTGTATTTAAATACTGCTAGACCGGGGAGACATTGGTGCATTTAAATACTGCTAGACCGGGGAGACATTGGTGTATTTAAATACTGCTAGACCGGGGAGACATTGGTGCATTTAAATACTGCTACACTGGGGAGACATTGATGTATTTAAATACTGCTACACCGGGGAGACATTGGTGCATTGAAATACTGCTACACTGGGGAGACATTGGTGTATTTAAATACTGCTACACTGGGGAGGTAGTGGTTTATTTAAAAACTGCTACACGGGGGAGACATTGGTGTATATAAATACTGCTACACTGGGAGACATTGGTGTATTTAAATACTGCTACAGTGGGGAGACATTGGAGCATTTAAATACTGCTACAGTGGGGAGACATTGGTGCATTTAAATACTGCTACACTGGGGAGACATTGGTGTATTTAAATACTGCTACACTGGGGAGACATTGGTGTTTTTAAATACTGCTACACCAGGGAGACATTCGTGCATTTAAATACTGCAACACTGGGGAGACATTGGTGCATTTATGTACTGCTAAACCGGGGAGACATTGGTGTATTTAAATACTGCTGCACCGGGGAGACATTGGTTCATTTAAATACTGCTACACCGGGGATACATTGGTGCATTTAAATACTGCAACACTGGGGAGACATTGGTGCATTTAAATACTGCTGCACCGGGGAGACATTGGTGCATTTAAATACTGCGACACCAGGGAGACATTGATGTTTTTAAATACTGCTACACCGGGGAGACATTAGTGTATTTAAATACTGCTACACTGGGGAGACATTGGTGTATTTAAATACTGCTACACCGGGGAGACATTGGTATATTTAAATACTGCTACACTGGGGAGACATTGGTGCTGTTAAACACTGCAACACTGGGGAAACATTGGTGAATTTAAATACTGCTACACTGGGGAGACATTGGTGTATTTTAATACTGCTACACTGGGGAGACATTGGTGCATTTAAATATTGCTAAACTGGGGAGACATTGGTGCATTTAAATACTGCGACACCAGGGAGACATTGATGTTTTTAAATACTGCTACACTGGGGAGACATTGGTGTATTTTAATCCTGCAACACTGGGGAGACATTGGTGCATTTAAATATTGCTAAACTGGGGAGACATTGGTGCATTTAAATAGTGCGACACCAGGGAGACATTGATGTTTTTAAATACTGCTACACGGTGGAGACATTGGTCTATTTAAATACTGCGACACTGGGGAGACATTGGTGCATTTAAACACTGCAACACTGGGGAAACATTGGTGTATTTTAATACTGCTACACCGGGGCGTTATTGGTGCATTTAAATACTGCTACACTGGGGAGACATTGGTGTATTTAAATACTGCTAAACTGGGGAGACATTGGTGTATTTAAATACTGCTACCCTGGGGAGACATTGGTGCATTTAAATACTGCTACACCGGGGAGACATTGGTGCCTTTAAATACTGCTACCCTGGGGAGACATTGGTGCATTTAAATACTGCTACACCGGGGAGACATTGGTGCATTTAAATACTGCTACACTGGGGAGACATTGGTGTATTTAAATACTGCTAAACTGGGGAGACATTGGTGCATTTAAATACTGCTACACTGGGGAGACATTGGTGTATTTAAATACTGCTACAGTGGGGAGACAGTGGTGTATTTAAATACTGCTACACCGGGGAGACATTGGTGCATTTAAATACTGCTACACCGGGGAGACATTGGTGCCTTTAAATACTGCTACCCTGGGGAGACATTGGTGCATTTAAATACTGCTGCACCGTGGAGACATTGGTGCATTTAAATACTGCGACACCAGGGAGGCATTGATGTTTTTAAATACTGGAACACTGGGGAGACATTGGTGCATTTAAATACTGCTACACCGGGGAGACATTGGTGCCTTTAAATACTGCTACCCTGGGGAGACATTGGTGCATTTAAATACTGCTGCACCGGGGAGACATTGGTGCATTTAAATACTGCGACACTGGGGAGACATTGGTGCATTTTAATACTGCTACACTGGGGAGACATTGGTGCATTTAAATATTGCTAAACTGGGGAGACATTGGTGTATTTTAATACTGCTACACTGGGGAGACATTGGTGCATTTAAATACTGCTCCACTGGGGAGACATTGGTGAAATTTAAATACTGCTACAATGGGGCGGCATTGGTATATTTAAATACTGCTACACTGGGGAGACATTGGTATATTTAAATACTGCTACACCGGGGAGATATTGGTGTATTTAAATACTGATACACTGGGGAGACATTGGTGTATTTAATTACTGCTACGCTGGGGAGACATTGGTGTATTTAAATACTGCTACACTGGGGAGGCATTGGTGCATTTAAATACTGCTACACCGGGGGGACATTGGTGCATTTAAATACTGCTACACGGGGGAGACATTGGTGCATTTAAATACTGCTACACCGTGGAGATTTGGTGTATTTAAATACTGCTACACCGGGGAGACATCGGTGTATTTAAATACTGCTACACCGGGGAGACATTGCTGTATTTAAATACTGCAACCCTGGGGTGACATTGGTGCATTTAAATACTGCTACACCAGGGAGACATTGGTGCATTTAAATACTGCTACACCGGGGAGACATTGGTGTATTTAAATACTGCTACACTGGTGAGACATTGGTGTATTTAAATACTGCAACACTGGGGAGACATTGGTATATTTAAATACTGCTACACCGGGGAGATATTGGTGTATTTAAATACTGATACACTGGGGAGACATTGGTGTATTTAAATACTGCTACACCGGGGAGACAGTGGTGTATTTAAATACTGCTAGACCGGGGAGACATTGGTGCATTTAAATGCTGCTAGACCGGGGAGACATTGGTGTATTTAAATACTGCTAGACCGGGGAGACATTGGTGCATTTAAATACTGCTACACTGGGGAGACATTGATGTATTTAAATACTGCTACACCGGGGAGACATTGGTGTATTTAAATACTACTACACCGGGGAGACATTGGTGCATTGAAATACTGCTACACTGGGGAGACATTGGTGTATTTAAATACTGCTACACTGGGGAGACATTGGTGTATTTAAATACTGCTACACGGGGGAGACATTGGTGTATATAAATACTGCTACACTGGGGAGACATTGGTGTATTTAAACACTGCTACAGTGGGGAGACATTGGAGCATTTAAATACTGCTACAGTGGGGAGACATTGGTGCATTTAAATACTGCTACGCTGGGGAGACATTGGTGTATTTAAATACTGCTACACTGGGGAGACATTGGTGTTTTTAAATACTGCTACACCAGGGAGATATTCGTGCATTTAAATACTGCAACACTGGGGAGACATTGGTGCATTTATGTACTGCTAAACCGGGGAGACATTGGTGTATTTAAATACTGCTACACTGGGGAGACATTGATGTATTTAAATACTGCTACACTGGGGAGACATTGGTGCATTGAAATACTGCTACACTGGGGAGACATTGATGTATTTAAATACTGCTACACCGGGGAGACATTGGTGCATTGAAATACTGCTACACGGGGGAGACATTGGTGTATTTAAACACTGCTACAGTGGGGAGACATTGGAGCATTTAAATACTGCTGCACCGGGGAGACATTGGTTCATTTAAATACTGCTACACCGGGGAGACATTGGTGTATTTAAATACTGCTACACCGGGGAGACATTGGTGTATTTAAATACTGCAACACTGGGGAGACATTGGTGCATTTAAATACTGCTGCACCGGGGAGACATTGGTGCATTTAAATACTGTGACACCAGGGAGACATTGATGTTTTTAAATACTGCTACACCGGGGAGACATTGGTGTATTTAAATACTGCTACACTGGGGAGACATTGGTGTATTTAAATACTGCTACACTGGGGAGACATTGGTATATTTAAATACTGCTACACTGGGGAGACATTGGTGCATTTAAATACTGCTCCACTGGGGAGACTTTGGTGAAATTTAAATACTGCTACACTGGGGCGGCATTGGTATATTTAAATACTGCTACACTGGGGAGACATTGGTATATTTAAATACTGCTACACCGGGGAGATATTGGTGTATTTAAATACTGATACACTGGGGAGACATTGGTGTATTTAAATACTGCTACGCTGGGGAGACATTGGTGTATTTAAATACTGCTACACTGGGGAGGCATTGGTGCATTTAAATACTGCTACACCGGGTAGACATTGGTGTATTTAAATACTGCTACACCGGGGAGACATTTGTGCATTTAAATACTGCTACACGGGGGAGACATTGGTGCATTTAAATACTGCTACACCGTGGAGATTTGGTGTATTTAAATACTGCTACACCGGGGAGACATCGGTGTATTTAAATACTGCTACACCGGGGAGACATTGCTGTATTTAAATACTGCAACCCTGGGGAGACATTGGTGCATTTAAATACTGCTACACCGGGGAGACATTCGTGCATTTAAATACTGCTACACCGGGGAGACATTGGTGTATTTAAATACTGCTACACTGGGGAGACATTGGTGTATTTAAATACTGCTACACTGGTGAGACATTGGTGTATTTAAATACTGCAACACTGGGGAGACATTGGTATATTTAAATACTGCTACACCGGGGAGATATTGGTGTATTTAAATACTGATACACTGGGGAGACATTGGTGTATTTAAATACTGCTACACCGGGGAGACAGTGGTGTATTTAAATACTGCTAGACCGGGGAGACATTGGTGTATTTATATACTGCTAGACCGGGGAGACATTGGTGCATTTAAATACTGCTACACTGGGGAGACATTGGTGTATTTAAATACTGCCACACTGGGGAGACATTGATGTATTTAAATACTGCTACCCCGGGGAGACATTGGTGCATTGAAATACTGCTACACTGGGGAGACATTGGTGTATTTAAATACTGCTACACTGGGGAGGTAGTGGTTTATTTAAATACTGCTACACGGGGGAGACATTGGTGTATATAAATACTGCTACACTGGGAGACATTGGTGTATTTAAATACTGCTACAGTGGGGAGACATTGGAGCATTTAAATACTGCTACAGTGGGGAGACATTGGTGCATTTAAATACTGCTACACTGGGGAGACATTGGTGTATTTAAATACTGCTACACTGGGGAGACATTGATGTATTTAAATACTGCTACACCGGGGAGACATTGGTGCATTGAAATACTGCTACACTGGGGAGACATTGGTGTATTTAAATACTGCGACACTGGGGAGACATTGGTGTATTTAAATACTGCTACACTGGGGAGACATTGATGTATTTAAATACTGCTACACCGGGGAGACATTGGTGCATTGAAATACTGCTACACTGGGGAGACATTGGTGTATTTAAATACTGCTACACTGGGGAGGTAGTGGTTTATTTAAATACTGCTACACGGGGGAGACATTGGTGTATATAAATACTGCTACACTGGGAGACATTGGTGTATTTAAATACTGCTACAGTGGGGAGACATTGGAGCATTTAAATACTGCTACAGGGGGGAGACATTGGTGCATTTAAATACTGCTACACTGGGGAGACATTGGTGTATTTAAATACTGCTACACTGGGGAGACATTGGTGTTTTTAAATACTGCTACACTGGGGAGACATTGGTGTTTTTAAATACTGCTACACCGGGGAGACATTGGTGTTTTTAAATACTGCTACACCAGGGAGACATTCGTGCATTTAAATACTGCAACACTGGGGAGACATTGGTGCATTTATGTACTGCTAAACCGGGGAGACATTGGTGTATTTAAATACTGCTGCACCGGGGAGACATTGGTTCATTTAAATACTGCTACACCGGGGAGACATTGGTGTATTTAAATACTGCTACACTGGGGAGACATTGGTGTATTTAAATACTGCTACACCGGGGAGACATTGGTGTATTTAAATACTGCGACACTGGGGAGACATTGGTGTATTTAAATACTGCTACACTGGGGAGACATTGGTGTATTTAAATACTGCTACACCGGGGAGACATTGGTGTATTTAAATACTGCTACACCGGGGATACATTGGTGCATTTAAATACTGCAACACTGGGGAGACATTGGTGCATTTAAATACTGCTGCACCGGGGAGACATTGGTGCATTTAAATACTGCGACACCAGGGAGACATTGATGTTTTTAAATACTGCTACACCGGGGAGACATTGGTGTATTTAAATACTGCTACACTGGGGAGACATTGGTGTATTTAAATACTGCTACACCGGGGAGACATTGGTATATTTAAATACTGCTACACTGGGGAGACATTGGTGCATTTAAACACTGCAACACTGGGGAAACATTGGTGAATTTAAATACTGCTACACTGGGGAGACATTGGTGTATTTTAATACTGCTACACTGGGGAGACATTGGTGCATTTAAATATTGCTAAACTGGGGAGACATTGGTGCATTTAAATACTGCGACACCAGGGAGACATTGATGTTTTTAAATACTGCTACACTGGGGAGACATTGGTGTATTTTAATCCTGCAACACTGGGGAGACATTGGTGCATTTAAATATTGCTAAACTGGGGAGACATTGGTGCATTTAAATAGTGCGACACCAGGGAGACATTGATGTTTTTAAAAACTGCTACACGGTGGAGACGTTGGTCTATTTAAATACTGCTACACTGGGGAGACATTGGTGCATTTAAACACTGCAACACTGGGGAAACATTGGTGTATTTTAATACTGCTACACTGGGGAGATATTGGTGCATTTAAACACTGCAACACTGGGGAAACATTGGTGAATTTAAATACTGCTACACTGGGGAGACATTGGTGCATTTTAATACTGCTTCACTGGGGAGACATTGGTGCATTTAAATGTTGCTAAACTGGGGAGACATTGGTGCATTTAAATACTGCTACACTGGGGAGACATTGGTGTATTTAAATACTGCTACACTGGGTAGACATTGGTGTATTTTAATACTGCTACACTGGGGAGACATTGGTGCATTTAAATACTGCTCCACTGGGGAGCCATTGGTGAAATTTAAATACTGCTACACTGGGGCGGCATTGGTATATTTAAATACTGCTACACTGGGGAGACATTGGTATATTTAAATACTGCTACACCGGGGAGATATTGGTGTATTTAAATACTGATACACTGGGGAGACATTGGTGTATTTAATTACTGCTACGCTGGGGAGACATTGGTGTATTTAAATACTGCTACACTGGGGAGGCATTGGTGCATTTAAATACTGCTACACCGGGTAGACATTGGTGTATTTAAATACTGCTACACCGGGGAGACATTGTTGCATTTAAATACTGCTACACGGGGGAGACATTGGTGCATTTAAATACTGCTACACCGTGGAGATTTGGTGTATTTAAATACTGCTACACCGGGGAGACCTTGGTGTATTTAAATACTGCTACACCTGGGAGACTTTGGTGCATTTAAATACGGCTACACCAGGGAGACATTGGTGTATTTAAATACTGCTACACTGGGGAGACATTGGTGTATTTAAATACTGCTACACCGGGGAGACATTGGTGTATTTAAATACTGCTACACCGGGAGACATTGGTGTATTTAAATACTGCTACACTGTGGAGACATTGGTGTATTTAAATACTGCTACACTGGGAGACATTGGTGTATTTAAATACTGCTACACCGGGGAGACATTGGTGCATTTAAATACTGCGACACTGGGGAGACATTGGTGTATTTAAATACTGCTACACCGGGGAGACATTGGTGCATTTAAATACTGCTACACCGGGGCGTTATTGGTGCATTTAAATACTTCTACACTGGGGAGACATTGGTGTATTTAAATACTGCTACACCGGGGAGACATTGGTGTATTTAAATACTGCTACACTGGGGAGACATTGGTGTATTTAAATACTGCTACAGTGGGGAGACAGTGGTGTATTTAAAGACTGCTACACCGGGGAGACATTTGTGCATTTAAATACTGCGACACTGGGGAGACATTGGTGTATTTAAATACTGCTACACTGGGGAGACATTGGTGTATTTAAATACTGATACACCGGGGAGACATTGGTATATTTAAATACTGCTACACTGGGGAAACAGTTGTGTATTCAAATACTGCTACACCGGAGGAACATTTTGTATTTAAATACTGCTACACCGGGGAGACATTGGTGCATTTAAATACTGCTACACCTGGGCGTTATTGGTGCATTTAAATACTTCTACACTGGGGAGACATTGGTGTATTTAAATACTGCTACACCGGGGAGACATTTGTGTTTTTAAATACTGCTACACCGGGGAGACATTGCTGTATTTAAATACTGCTACACCGGGGAGACATTGGTGCATTTAAATACTGGTACACCGGGGCGTTATTGGTGCATTTAAATACTTCTACACTGGGGAGACATTGGTGTATTTAAATACTGCTACACCGGGGAGACATTGGTGTATTTAATTACTGCTACACCGGGGAGACATTGGTGCATTTAAATACTGCTACACTGGGGAGACATTGGTGTATTTAAATACTGCTACACTGGGGCGGCATTGGTATATTTAAATACTGCTACACTGGGGAGACAGTTGTGTATTTAAATACTGGTACACCAGGGAGACATTGGTGTATTTAAATACTGCTACACCGGGGAGACATTGGTGTATTTAAATACTGCTACACTGGGGAGACAGTTGTGTATTTAAATACTGCTACACCAGGGAGACATTGGTGTATTTAAATACTGATACACTGGGGAGATATTGGTGTATTTAAATACTGCTACACTGGGGAGACATTGTTGCATTTAAATACTGCTACACTGGGGAGACATTGGTGTATTTAGAGACTGCTACACTGGGGAGACATTGGTGCATTTAAATACTGCAACACCTGGGAGACATTGGTGCATTTAAATACTGCTACACGGGGGAGACATTGGTGTATTTAAATACTGCTACACCGTGGAGATTTGGTGTATTTAAATACTGCTACACCGGGGAGACCTTGGTGTATTTAAATACTGCTACACCGGGGAGACTTTGGTGCATTTAAATACGGCTACACCAGGGAGACATTGGTGTATTTAAATACTGCTACACTGGGGAGACATTGGTGTATTTAAATACTGCTACACCGGGGAGACATTGGTGTATTTAAATACTGTTACACCAGGGAGACATTGGTGTATTTAAATACTGCTACACTGGGGAGACATTGGTGTATTTAAATACTACTACACTGGTGAGACATTGGTGAGTTTAAATACTGCTACACTGGGGAGACATTGGTGCATTTAAATACTGCTACACCGGGGAGCCATTGGTGTATTTAAATACTGCTACACTGGGGAGACATTGATGTATTTAAATACTGCTACACCGGGGAGACATTGGTGCATTTAAATACTGATAGACCGGGGAGACATTGGTGTATTTAAATACTGCTGGACCGGGGAGACATTGGTGCATTTAAATACTGCTACACTGGGGAGACATTGGTGTATTTAAATACTGCTACACTGGGGAGATAGTGGTTTATTTAAATACTGCTACACGGGGGAGACATTGGTGTATATAAATACTGCTACACTGGGGAGACATTGGTGTATTTAAATACTGCTACAGTGGGGAGACATTGGAGCATTTAAATACTGCTACAGTGGGGAGACATAGGTGCATTTAAATACTGCTACACTGGGGAGACATTGGTGTATTTAAATACTGCTACACTGGGGAGACATTGGTGTTTTTAAATACTGCTACACCAGGGAGACATTCGTGCATTTAAATACTGCAACACTGGGGAGACATTGGTGCATTTATGTACTGCTATACCGGGGAGACATTGGTGTATTTAAATACTGCTGCACCGGGGAGACATTGGTGCATTTAAATACTGCTACACCGGGGAGACATTGGTGGATTTAAATACTTCTACACTGGGGAGACATTGGTGTATTTAAATACTGCTGCACCGGGGAGACATTGGTGTATTTAAATACTGCTACACTGGGGAGACTTTGGTATATTTAAATACTGCTACACTGGGGAGATATTGGTGCATTTAAACACTGCAACACTGGGGAAACATTGGTGAAGTTAAATACTGCTACACTGGGGAGACATTGGTGTATTTTAATACTGCTACACTGGGGAGACATTGGTGCATTTAAATATTGCTAAACTGGGCAGACATTGGTGCATTTAAATACTGCGACACTGGGGAGACATTGGTGTATTTTAATACTGCTACACTGGGGAGACATTGGTGCATTTAAATATTGTTAAACTGGGGAGACATTGGTGCATTTAAATACTGCTACACTGGGGAGACATTGGTGTATTTAAATACTGCTACACTGGGGCGGCATTGGTATATTTAAATACTGCTACACTGGGGAGACAGTTGTGTATTTCAATACTGCTACACTGGGGAGACATTGGTGTATTTAAATACTGCTACAGTGGTGAGACATTGTTGCATTTAAATACTGCTACACTGGGGAGACATTGGTGTATTTAGATTTAAATACTGCTACACCGGGGAGACATTGGTGTATTTAAATACTGCTACACCGGGGAGACATTGGTGTATTTAAATACTGCTACACCGGGAGACATTGGTGTATTTAAATACTGCTACACTGTGGAGACATTGGTGTATTTAAATACTGCTACACTGGGAGACATTGGTGTATTTAAATACTGCTACACTGGGGAGACATTGGTGTATTTAGATACTGCTACACTAGGGAGCCATCGGTGTATTTAAATACTGCTACACCGGAGAGACATTGGTGTATTTAAAAACTGCAACACCGGGGAGACATTGGTGCATTTACATACTGATAAACTTGGGAGACATTGGTGTATTTAAATACTGCAACACTGGGGAGACATTGGTGTATTTAAATACCGCTACACCAGTGAGACATTGGCGTATTTAAATACTGCTACAGTGGGGAGACATTGGTGTCTTTAAATACTGCTACACCGGGGAGATATTGGTGTATTTAAATACTGCTACACCGGGGAGACATTGGTGTATTTAAATACTGCTACACTGGGGAGACATTGGTGTATTTAAATACTGATACACTGGGGAGACATTGGTGTATTTAAATACTGCTACACTGGGGAGTCATTGGTGTATTTAAATACTGCTACACTGGGGAGATATTGGTGTATTTAAATACTGATACACTGGGGAGATATTGGTGTATTTAAATACTGCTACACTGGGGAGACATTGGTGTATTTAAAGACTGCTACACCAGGGAGACTTTGGTGTATTTAAATACTGCTACAGTGGGGAGACATTGGTGTATTTAAATACTGCTACACCGTGGAGATATTGTTGCATTGAAATCCTGCTACATCAGGGAGACATTGGTGTATTTAAATACTGCTATACTGGGGAGATATTGGTATGTTTAAATACTGCTACACCGGGGAGACATTGTTGTATTTAGATACTGCTACACCGGGAGACATTGGTGTATTTAAATACTGCTACACTGCGGAGACATTGGTGTATTTCGATTGTGCTACACCGGGGAGACATTGGCGTATTTACATACTGCTACACTGGGGAGACATTGGTGTATTTAAATACTGCTACACTGGGGAGACATTGGTGTATTTAAATACTGCTACACTGGGGAGACATTGGTGTATTTAAATACTGCTACACCGGGAGACATTGTTGTATTTAAATACTGCTACACCGGGGAGACATTGGTGTATTTAAATAGTGCTACACTGGGGAGATATTGATGTATTTAAATACTGCTACACTGGGGAGACATTGGTGCATTAAATACTGCTACAACGGGGAGACATTGGTGTATTTAAATACTGCTACACGGGGGAGACATTGGTGTATTTAAATAGTGCTACACCGGGGAGACACTGGTGTATTTAAATACTGCTACACTGGGGAGAAATTGGTGTAGTTAAATACTGCTACACTGGGGAGACATTGGTGTATTTCAATACTGCTTCACCGGGGAGACATTGGTGTATTTAAATACTGCTACACCGGAAGACATTGGTGTATTTAAATACTGCTATACCGGGGGGATATTGGTATGTTTAAATACTGCTACACCGGGGAGACATTGTTGTATTTAGATACTGCTACACCGGGAGACATTGGTGTATTTAAATACTGCTACACCGTGGAGATATTGTTGCATTGAAATCCTGCTACATCAGGGAGACATTGGTGTATTTAAATACTGCTATACCGGGGGGATATTGGTATGTTTAAATACTGCTACACCGGGGAGACATTGTTGTATTTAGATACTGCTACACCGGGAGACATTGGTGTATTTAAATACTGCTACACCGTGGAGATATTGTTGCATTGAAATCCTGCTACATCAGGGAGACATTGGTGTATTTAAATACTGCTATACCGGGGGGATATTGGTATGTTTAAATACTGCTACACCGGGGAGACATTGTTGTATTTAGATACTGCTACACCGGGAGACATTGGTGTATTTAAATACTGCTACACTGTGGAGACATTGGTGTATTTCGATTGTGCTACACCGGGGAGACATTGGCGTATTTACATACTGCTACACTGGGGAGACATTGGTGTATTTAAATACTGCTACACTGGGGAGACATTGGTGTATTTAAATACTGCTACACTGGGGAGACATTGGTGTATTTAAATACTGCTACACCGGGAGACATTGTTGTATTTAAATACTGCTACACCGGGGAGACATTGGTGTATTTAAATACTGCTACACTGGGGAGAAATTGGTGTAGTTAAATACTGCTACACTGGGGAGACATTGGTGTATTTCAATACTGCTTCACCGGGGAGACATTGGTGTATTTAAATACTGCTACACTGGGGAGACATTGGTGTATTTAAATACTGCTTCACCGGGGAGACATTGGTGTATTTAAATACTGCTACACTTGGGAGACATTGGTGTATTTAAATACTGCTACACCGGAAGACATTGGTGTATTTAAATACTGCTACACCGGGGAGTCATTGGTGTATTTAAATAGTGCTACACTGGGGAGATATTGATGTATTCAAATACTGCTACACTGGGGAGACATTGATGTATTTAAATACTGCTACACTGGGGAGACATTGGTGCATTTAAATACTGCTACAACGGGGAGACATTGGTGTATTTAAATACTGCTACACGGGGGAGACATTGGTGTATTTAAATACTGCTACACCGGGGAGATATTTGTGTATTTAAATACTGCTACACTGGGGAGATATTGGTGTATTTAAATACTGCTACACCGGGGAGATATTGGTGTATTTAAATACTGCTACACCGGGGAGATATTGGTGTATTTAAATACTGCTACACCGGGGAGATATTGGTGTATTTAAATACTGCTACACTGGGGAGACATTGGTGTGTTTAAATACTGCTACACTGGGGAGACATTGGTGTATTTAAATACTGCTACACTGGGGAGATATTGGTATGTTTTAATACTGCTACACCGGGGAGACATTGGTGTATTTAAATACTGCTACACCGGGGAGATATTGGTGTATTTAAATACTGCTACACTGGGGAGACATTGGTGTATTTAAATACTGCTACACTGGGGAGATATTGGTGTATTTAAATACTGCTACACCGGGGAGACATTGGTGTTTTTAAATACTGCTACACCGGAGGAACATTTTGTATTTAAATACTGCTACACTGGGGAGACATTGGTGTATTTAAATACTGCTACACCGGGGAGACATTGGTGTATTTAAATACTGCTACACCGGAGGAACATTTTGTATTTAAATACTGCTACAGTGGGGAGACATTGGAGCATTTAAATACTGCTACACCGGGGAGACATTGGTATATTTAAATACTGCTACACTGGGGAAACAGTTGTGTATTTAAATACTGCTACACCGGAGGAACATTTTGTATTTAAATACTGCTACACTGGGGAGACATTGGTGTATTTAAATACTGCTACAGTGGGGAGACATTGGAGCATTTAAATACTGCTACAGTGGGGAGACATTGGTGCATTTAAATACTACTACACTGGGGAGACATTGGTGTATTTAAATACTGCTACACCAGGGAGATATTGGTGTATTTAAATACTGCTAAACCGGGGAGACATTGGTGTTTTTAAATACTGCTACACCGGAGGAACATTTTGTATTTAAATACTGCTACACTGGGGAGACATTGGTGTATTTAAATACTGCTACACCGGGGAGACATTGGTGTATTTAAATAGTGCTACACTGGGGAGATATTGATGTATTTAAATACTGCTACACCGGAGGAACATTTTGTATTTAAATACTGCTACACCGGGGAGACATTGGTGTATTTAAATACTGCTACACCGGGGAGACATTGGTATATTTAAATACTGCTACACTGGGGAAACAGTTGTGTATTTAAATACTGCTACACCGGAGGAACATTTTGTATTTAAATACTGCTACACTGGGGAGACATTGGTGTATTTAAATACTGCTACAGTGGGGAGACATTGGAGCATTTAAATACTGCTACAGTGGGGAGACATTGGTGCATTTAAATACTGCTACACTGGGGAGACATTGGTGTTTTTAAATACTGCTACACCAGGGAGACATTCGTGCATTTAAATACTGCAACACTGGGGAGACATTGGTGCATTTATGTACTGCTCCACCGGGGAGACATTGGTGTATTTAACTACTGCTGCACCGGGGAGACATTGGTGCATTTAAATACTGCTGCACCGGGGAGACATTGGTGCATTTATATACTGCTACACTGGGGAGACATTGGTGTATTTAAATACTGCTACACTGGGGAGACATTGGTGTATTTAAATACTGCTACACCGGGAGACATTGGTGTATTTAAATACTGCTACACCGGGGAGACATTGGTGTATTTAAATAGTGCTACACTGGGGAGATATTGATGTATATAAATACTGCTACACTGGGGAGACATTGGTGCATTTAAATACTGCTACAACGGGGAGACATTGGTGTATTTAAATACTGCTACACGGGGGAGACATTGGTGTATTTAAATAGTGCTACACCGGGGAGACATTGGTGTATTTAAATACTGCGACACTGGGGAGAAATTGGTGTATTTAAATACTGCTACACTGGGGAGACATTGGTGTATTTCAATACTGCTTCTCCGGGGAGACATTGGTGTATTCAAATACTGCTACACTGGGGAGTCATTGGTGTATTTAAATACTGCTACACCGGGGAGACATTGGTGTATTTAAATACTGATACACTGGGGAGACATTGGTGTATTTAAATACTGCTACACTGGGGAGTCATTGGTGTATTTAAATACTGCTACACTGGGGAGATATTGGTGTATTTAAATACTGATACACTGGGGAGATATTGGTGTATTTAAATACTGCTACACTGGGGAGACATTGGTGTATTTAAAGACTGCTACACCAGGGAGACTTTGGTGTATTTAAATACTGCTACAGTGGGGAGACATTGGTGTATTTAAATACTGCTACACCGTGGAGATATTGTTGTATTTAAATCCTGCTACACCAGGGAGACATTGGTGTATTTAAATACTGCAACACTGGGGAGAAATTGGTGTATTTAAATACTGCTACACTGGGGAGACATTGGTGTATTTAGATACTGCTACACTGGGGAGACAGTGGTGTATTTAAATACTGCTACACTGGGGAGACATTGGTGTATTTAAATACTGCTACACCGGGGAGACATTGGTGTATTTCGATACTGCTACACCGAGGAGACATTGGCGTATTTAAATACTGCTACAATGGGGAGACATTGGTGTATTTCGATACTGCTACACCGAGGAGACATTGGCGTATTTAAATACTGCTACACTGGGGAGACATTGGTGTATTTAAATACTGCTACACCGGGGAGACATTGGTGTATTTCGATACTGCTACACCGAGGAGACATTGGCGTATTTAAATACTGCTACACTGGGGAGACATTGGTGTATTTAAATACTGCTACACCGGGGAGACATTGGTGTATTTCGATACTGCTACACCGAGGAGACATTGGCGTATTTAAATACTGCTACACTGGGGAGACATTGGTGTATTTAGATACTGCTACACTGGGGAGACATTGGTGTATTTAAATACTGCTACACTGGGGAGACATTGGTGTATTTAAATACTGCTACACCGGGGAGACATTGGTGTATTTCGATACTGCTACCCCGGGAGACATTGGTGTATTTAAATACTGCTACATTGGGGAGACATTGGTGTATTTCGATACTGCTACACCGAGGAGACATTGGCGTATTTAAATACTGCTACACTGGGGAGACATTGGTGTATTTAAATACTGCTACACTGGGGAGACATTGGTGTATTTAAATACTGCTACACCGGGAGACATTGGTGTATTTAAATACTGCTACACCGGGGAGACATTGGTGTATTTAAATAGTGCTACACTGGGGAGATATTGATGTATTTAAATACTGCTACACTGTGGAGACATTGGTGCATTTAAATACTGCTACAACGGGGAGACATTGGTGTATTTAAATACTGCTACACGGGGGAGACATTGGTGTATTTAAATAGTGCTATACCGGGGAGACATTGGTGTATTTAAATACTGCTTCTCCGGGGAGACATTGGTGTATTCAACTACTGCTACACTGGGGAGTCAATGCTGTATTTAAATACTGCTTCACCGGGGAGACCTTGGTGTATTTAAATACTGCAACACCGGGGAGACTTTGGTGCATTTAAATACGGCTACACCAGGGAGACATTGGTATATTTAAATACTGCTACACTGGGGAGACATTGGAGTATTTAAATACTGCTCCACTGGGGAGACATTGTTGTATTTAAATACTGCTACACTGGGGTGACAATGGTGAGTTTAAATACTGCTACACCGGGGAGACATTGGTGCATTTAAATACTGCTACACCGGGGGGACATTGGTGTATTTAAATACTGCTACACTGGGGAGACATTGATGTATTTAAATACTGCTACACCGGGGAGACAGTGGTGTATTTAAATACTGCTAGACCGGGGAGACATTGGTGTATTTAATTACTGCTTGACCGGGGAGACATTGGTGCATTTAAATACTGCTACACTGGGGAGACATTGATGTATTTAAATACTGCTACACCGGGGAGACATTGGTGCATTGAAATACTGCTACACTGGGGAGACGTTGGTGTATTTAAATACTGCTACACTGGGGAGATAGTGGTTTATTTAAATACTGCTACACGGGGGAGACATTGGTGTATTTAAATACTGCTACAATGGGGAGACATTGGAGCATTTAAATACTGCTACAGTGGGGAGACATTGGTGCATTTAAATACTGCTACACTGGGGAGACATTGGTGTATTTAAATACTGCTACACTGGGGAGACATTGGTGCATTTAAATACTGCTACACTGGGGAGATATTGGTGTATTTAAATACTGCTACACCGGGGAGACATTGGTGTTTTTAAATACTGCTACACCAGGGAGACATTGGTGTATTTAAATACTGCTACACCGGGGATACATTGGTGCATTTAAATACTGCAACACTGGGGAGACATTGGTGCCTTTAAATACTGCTACACCGGGGAGACATTGGTGCCTTTAAATACTGCTACATTGGGGAGACATTGGTGCATTTAAATACTGCTGCACCGGGGAGACATTGGTGCATTTAAATACTGCGACACCAGGGAGACATTGATGTTTTTAAATACTGCTACACTGGGGAGACATTGGTGTATTTAAATACTGCTACACTGGGGAGACATTGGTGTATTTTAATACTGCTACCCTGGGGAGACATTGGTGCATTTAAATATTGCTAAACTGGGGAGACATTGGTGCATTTAAATACTGCGACACCAGGGAGACATTGATGTTTTTAAATACTGCTACACTGGGGAGACATTGATGTATTTAAATACTGCTACACGGGGGAGACATTGGTGTATTTAAATACTGCTACACTGGGGAGACATTGGTGCATTTAAACACTGCAACACTGGGGAGACATTGGTGCATTTAAATACTGCTACACTGGGGAGACATTGGTGTATTTTAATACTGCTACACTGGGGAGACATTGGTATATTTAAATACTGCTACACTGGGGAAACAGTTGTGTATTTAAATACTGCTACACCGGAGAACATTTTGTATTTAAATACTGCTACACTGGGGAGACATTGGTGTATTTAAATACTGCTACACCGGGGAGACATTGGTGCATTTAAATACTGCTACACCGGGGAGACATTGGTGTATTTAAATACTGCTACACCGGGGAGACATTGGTGTATTTAAATACTGCTACACCGGGGAGACATTGGTGTGTTTAAATACTGCTACACTGGGGAGACATTGGTGTATTTTAATACTGCTACACTGGGGAGACATTGGTGCATTTAAATATTGCTAAACTGGGGAGACATTGGTGCATTTAAATACTGCGACACCAGGGAGATATTGATGTATTTAAATACTGCTACACGGTGGAGACATTGGTCTATTTAAATACTGCTACACCGGGGAGACATTGGTGCATTTAAATACTGCTACACCGGGGCGTTATTGGTGCATTTAAATACTTCTACACTGGGGAGACATTGGTGTATTTAAATACTGCTACACCGGGGAGACATTGGTGTATTTAAATACTGCTACACTGGGGAGACATTGGTGTGTTTAAATACTGCTACACTGGGGAGACATTGGTGTATTTAAATACTGCTACAGTGGGGAGACAGTGGTGTATTTAAATACTGCTACACCGGGGAGACATTCGTGCATTTAAATACTGCTACACTGGGGAGACATTGGTGTATTTAAATACTGCTACACTGGGGAGACATTGGTGTATTTAAATACTGCTACACCGTGGAGACATTGGTGTATTTAAATACTGCTACACTGGGGAGACATTGGTGTATTTAAATACTGCTGCACCGTGGAGACATTGGTGCATTTAAATACTGCGACACCAGGGAGACATTGGTGTATTTAAATACTGCTACACTGGGGAGACATTGGTGTATTTAAATACTGCTACACCGGGGAGACATTGGTGTATTTAAGTACTGCTACAGCGGGGAGACATTGGTGTATTTAAATACTGCTACACCGGGGAGACATTGGTGTATTTAAATACTGCTACACCGGGGAGACATTGGTGTATTTAAATACTGCTACACCGGGGAGACTTTGGTGTATTTAAATACTGCTACACCGGGGAGACATTGGTGCATTTAAATACTGCAACACTGGGGAGACATTGGTGCCTTTAAATACTGCGACACCAGGGAGACATTGATGTTTTTAAATACTGGAACACTGGGGAGACATTGGTGTATTTAAATACTGCTACACTGTGGAGACTTTGGTATATTTAAATACTGCTACACTGGGGAGATATTGGTGCATTTAAACACTGCAACACTGGGGAAACATTGGTGAATTTAAATACTGCTGCACTGGGGAGACATTGGTGCATTTTAATACTGCTACACTGGGGAGACATTGGTGCATTTAAATATTGCTAAACTGGGGAGACATTGGTGCATTTAAATACTGCTACACTGGGGAGACATTGGTGTATTTTAATACTGCTACACTGGGGAGACATTGGTGCATTTAAATACTGCTCCACTGGGGAGACATTGGTGAAATTTAAATACTGCTACACTGGGTCAGCATTGGTATATTTAAATTCTGCCACACTGGGGAGACATTGGTATATTTAAATACTGCTACACCGGGGAGATATTGGTGTATTTAAATACTGCTACACCGGGGAGACATTGGTGCATTTAATTACTGATACACTGGGGAGACATTGGTGTATTTAAATACTGCTACGCTGGGGAGACATTGGTGTATTTAAATTCTGCTACACTGGGGAGACATTGGTGTATTTAAATACTGCTACGCTGGGGAGACATTGGTGTATTTAAATACTGATACACTGGGGAGACATTGGTGTATTTAAATACTGCTACAGTGGGGAGACAGTGGTGTATTTAAATACTGCTACACCGGGGAGACATTCGTGCATTTAAATACTGCTACACTGGGGAGACATTGGTGTATTTAAATACTGCTACACTGGGGAGACATTGGTGTATTTAAATACTGCTACACCGTGGAGACATTGGTGTATTTAAATACTGCTACACTGGGGAGACATTGGTGCATTTAAATACTGCTACACCGGGGCGTTATTGGTGCATTTAAATACTTCTACACTGGGGAGACATTGGTGTATTTAAATACTGCTACACCGGGGAGACATTGGTGTATTTAAATACTGCTACACTGGGGAGACATTGGTGTGTTTAAATACTGCTACACTGGGGAGACATTGGTGTATTTAAATACTGCTACAGTGGGGAGACAGTGGTGTATTTAAATACTGCTACACCGGGGAGACATTCGTGCATTTAAATACTGCTACACTGGGGAGACATTGGTGTATTTAAATACTGCTACACTGGGGAGACATTGGTGTATTTAAATACTGCTACACCGTGGAGACATTGGTGTATTTAAATACTGCTACACTGGGGAGACATTGGTGTATTTAAATACTGCTGCACCGTGGAGACATTGGTGCATTTAAATACTGCGACACCAGGGAGACATTGGTGTATTTAAATACTGCTACACTGGGGAGACATTGGTGTATTTAAATACTGCTACACCGGGGAGACATTGGTGTATTTAAGTACTGCTACAGCGGGGAGACATTGGTGTATTTAAATACTGCTACACCGGGGAGACATTGGTGTATTTAAATACTGCTACACCGGGGAGACATTGGTGTATTTAAATACTGCTACACCGGGGAGACTTTGGTGTATTTAAATACTGCTACACCGGGGAGACATTGGTGCATTTAAATACTGCAACACTGGGGAGACATTGGTGCCTTTAAATACTGCGACACCAGGGAGACATTGATGTTTTTAAATACTGGAACACTGGGGAGACATTGGTGTATTTAAATACTGCTACACTGTGGAGACTTTGGTATATTTAAATACTGCTACACTGGGGAGATATTGGTGCATTTAAACACTGCAACACTGGGGAAACATTGGTGAATTTAAATACTGCTGCACTGGGGAGACATTGGTGCATTTTAATACTGCTACACTGGGGAGACATTGGTGCATTTAAATATTGCTAAACTGGGGAGACATTGGTGCATTTAAATACTGCTACACTGGGGAGACATTGGTGTATTTTAATACTGCTACACTGGGGAGACATTGGTGCATTTAAATACTGCTCCACTGGGGAGACATTGGTGAAATTTAAATACTGCTACACTGGGTCAGCATTGGTATATTTAAATTCTGCCACACTGGGGAGACATTGGTATATTTAAATACTGCTACACCGGGGAGATATTGGTGTATTTAAATACTGCTACACCGGGGAGACATTGGTGCATTTAATTACTGATACACTGGGGAGACATTGGTGTATTTAAATACTGCTACGCTGGGGAGACATTGGTGTATTTAAATTCTGCTACACTGGGGAGACATTGGTGTATTTAAATACTGCTACGCTGGGGAGACATTGGTGTATTTAAATACTGATACACTGGGGAGACATTGGTGTATTTAAATACTGCTACGCTGGGGAGACATTGGTGTATTTAAATACTGCTACACCGTGGAGATTTGGTGTATTTAAATACTGCTACACCGGGGAGACATCGGTGTATTTAAATACTGCTACACCGGGGAGACATTGCTGTATTTAAATACTGCAACCCTGGGGAGACATTGGTGCATTTAAATACTGCTACACCGGGGAGACATTGGTGCATTTAAATACTGCTACACCGGGGAGACATTGGTGTATTTAAATACTGCTACACTGGGGAGACATTGGTGTATTTAAATACTGCTACACTGGTGAGACATTGGTGTATTTAAATACTGCAACACTGGGGAGACATTGGTATATTTAAATACTGCTACACTGGGGAGACATTGGTGTATTTAAATACTGATACACTGGGGAGACATTGGTGTATTTAAATACTGCTACACCGGGGAGACAGTGGTGTATTTAAATACTGCTAGACCGGGGAGACATTGGTGCATTTAAATACTGCTAGACCGGGGAGACATTGGTGTATTTAAATACTGCTAGACCGGGGAGACATTGGTGCATTTAAATACTGCTACACTGGGGAGACATTGATGTATTTAAATACTGCTACACTGGGGAGATAGTGGTTTATTTAAATACTGCTACACCGGGGAGACATTGGTGTATTTAAATACTACTACACCGGGGAGACATTGGTGCATTGAAATACTGCTACACTGGGGAGACATTGGTGTATTTAAATACTGCTACACTGGGGAGATAGTGGTTTATTTAAATACTGCTACACGGGGGAGACATTGGTGTATATAAATACTGCTACACCGGGGAGACATTGGTGTATTTAAATACTGCTACAGTGGGGAGACATTGGTGCATTTAAATACTGCTACACTGGGGAGACATTGGTGTATTTAAATACCGCTACACTGGGGAGACATTGGTGTTTTTAAATACTGCTACACCAGGGAGACATTCGTGCATTTAAATACTGCAACACTGGGGAGACATTGGTGCATTTATGTACTGCTATACCGGGGAGACATTGGTTCATTTAAATACTGCTACACCGG
This sequence comes from Chiloscyllium punctatum, assembly GCF_047496795.1. Classification (NCBI taxonomy): domain Eukaryota; kingdom Metazoa; phylum Chordata; class Chondrichthyes; order Orectolobiformes; family Hemiscylliidae; genus Chiloscyllium; species Chiloscyllium punctatum. Next base: position 49,397,285 of record NC_092755.1, on the reverse strand, counting down.
GGAGACATTGGTGTATTTAAATACTGCTACACTGGGGAGACATTGGTGCATTTAAATACTGCTACACCGGGGAGACATTGGTGTATTTAAATACTGCTACACCAGGGAGACATTGGTGTATTTAAATACCGCTACACTGGGGAGACATTGGTGCATTTAAATACTGCTACACCGGGGAGACATTGGTGTATTTAAATACTGCTACACCGGGGAGACATTCGTGCATTTAAATACTGCAACACTGGGGAGACATTGGTGTATTTAAATACTGCTGCACCGGGGAGACATTGGTGCATTTAAATACTGCTACACCGGGGAGACATTGGTGTATTTAAATACTGCTACACCGGGGATACATTGGTGCATTTAAATACTGCAACACTGGGGAGACATTGGTTCATTTAAATACTGCTGCACCGGGGAGACATTGGTGCATTTAAATACTGCGACACCAGGGAGACATTGATGTTTTTAAATACTGCTACACCGGGGAGACATTGGTGTATTTAAATACTGCTACACTGGGGAGACATTGGTGTATTTAAATACTGCTACACTGGGGAGACATTGGTATATTTAAATACTGCTACACTGGGGAGACATTGGTGCATTTAAACACTGCAAAACTGGGGAAACATTGGTGAATTTAAATACTGCTCCACTGGGGAGACATTGGTGTATTTTAATACTGCTACACTGGGGAGACATTGGTGCATTTAAATATTGCTAAACTGGGGAGACATTGGTGCATTTAAATACTGCGACACCAGGGAGACATTGATGTTTTTAAATACTGCTACACTGGGGAGACATTGGTGTATTTAAATACTGCTTCTCCGGGGAGACATTGGTGTATTCAAATACTGCTACACTGGGGAGTCATTGCTGTATTTAAATACTGCTTCACCGGGGAGACATTGGTGTATTTAAATACTGCAACACCGGGGAGACTTTGGTGCATTTAAATACGGCTACACCAGGGAGACATTGGTATATTTAAATACTGCTACACTGGAGAGACATTGGAGTATTTAAATACTGCTCCACTGGGGAGACATTGTTGTATTTAAATACTGCTACACTGGGGTGACATTGGTGAGTTTAAATACTGCTACACCGGGGAGACATTGGTGCATTTAAATACTGCTACACCGGGGGGACATTGGTGTATTTAAATACTGCTACACTGGGGAGACATTGATGTATTTAAATACTGCTACACCGGGGAGACAGTGGTGTATTTAAATACTGCTAGACCGGGGAGACATTGGTGTATTTAAATACTGCTTGACCGGGGAGACATTGGTGCATTTAAATACTGCTACACTGGGGAGACATTGATGTATTTAAATACTGCTACACCGGGGAGACATTGGTGCATTGAAATACTGCTACACTGGGGAGACGTTGGTGTATTTAAATACTGCTACACTGGGGAGATAGTGGTTTATTTAAATACTGCTACACGGGGGAGACATTGGTGTATTTAAATACTGCTACAATGGGGAGACATTGGAGCATTTAAATACTGCTACAGTGGGGAGACATTGGTGCATTTAAATACTGCTACACTGGGGAGACATTGGTGTATTTAAATACTGCTACACTGGGGAGACATTGGTGCATTTAAATACTGCTACACTGGGGAGATATTGGTGTATTTAAATACTGCTACACCGGGGAGACATTGGTGTTTTTAAATACTGCTACACCAGGGAGACATTGGTGTATTTAAATACTGCTACACCGGGGATACATTGGTGCATTTAAATACTGCAACACTGGGGAGACATTGGTGCCTTTAAATACTGCTACACCGGGGAGACATTGGTGCCTTTAAATACTGCTACATTGGGGAGACATTGGTGCATTTAAATACTGCTGCACCGGGGAGACATTGGTGCATTTAAATACTGCGACACCAGGGAGACATTGATGTTTTTAAATACTGCTACACTGGGTAGACATTGGTGTATTTAAATACTGCTACACTGGGGAGACATTGGTGTATTTTAATACTGCTACCCTGGGGAGACATTGGTGCATTTAAATATTGCTAAACTGGGGAGACATTGGTGCATTTAAATACTGCGACACCAGGGAGACATTGATGTTTTTAAATACTGCTACACTGGGGAGACATTGATGTATTTAAATACTGCTACACGGGGGAGACATTGGTGTATTTAAATACTGCTACACTGGGGAGACATTGGTGCATTTAAACACTGCAACACTGGGGAGACATTGGTGCATTTAAATACTGCTACACTGGGGAGACATTGGTGTATTTTAATACTGCTACACTGGGGAGACATTGGTGTATTTAAATACTGCTACACTGGGGCGGCATTGGTATATTTAAATACTGCTACACCGGGGAGACATTGGTATATTTAAATACTGCTACACTGGGGAGACATTGGTATATTTAAATACTGCTACACTGGGGAAACAGTTGTGTATTTAAATACTGCTACACCGGAGAACATTTTGTATTTAAATACTGCTACACTGGGGAGACATTGGTGTATTTAAATACTGCTACACCGGGGAGACATTGGTGCATTTAAATACTGCTACACCGGGGAGACATTGGTGTATTTAAATACTGCTACACCGGGGAGACATTGGTGTATTTAAATACTGCTACACCGGGGAGACATTGGTGTGTTTAAATACTGCTACACTGGGGAGACATTGGTGTATTTAAATACTGCTACAGTGGGGAGACAGTGGTGTATTTAAATACTGCTACACCGGGGAGACATTCGTGCATTTAAATACTGCTACACTGGGGAGACATTGGTGTATTTAAATACTGCTACACTGGGGAGACATTGGTGCATTTAAATATTGCTCAACTGGGGAGACATTGGTGCATTTAAATACTGCGACACCAGGGAGACATTGATGTTTTTAAATACTGCTACCCTGGGGAGACATTGGTGTATTTTAATACTGCTACACTGGGGAGACATTGGTGCATTTAAATATTGCTAAACTGGGGAGACATTGGTGCATTTAAATACTGCGACACCAGGGAGATATTGATGTATTTAAATACTGCTACACGGTGGAGACATTGGTCTATTTAAATACTGCTACACCGGGGAGACATTGGTGCATTTAAATACTGCTACACCGGGGCGTTATTGGTGCATTTAAATACTTCTACACTGGGGAGACATTGGTGTATTTAAATACTGCTACACCGGGGAGACATTGGTGTATTTAAATACTGCTACACCGGGGAGACATTGGTGTGTTTAAATACTGCTACACTGGGGAGACATTGGTGTATTTAAATACTGCTACAGTGGGGAGACAGTGGTGTATTTAAATACTGCTACACCGGGGAGACATTCGTGCATTTAAATACTGCTACACTGGGGAGACATTGGTGTATTTAAATACTGCTACACTGGGGAGACATTGGTGTATTTAAATACTGCTACACCGTGGAGACATTGGTGTATTTAAATACTGCTACACTGGGGAGACATTGGTGTATTTAAATACTGCTGCACCGTGGAGACATTGGTGCATTTAAATACTGCGACACCAGGGAGACATTGGTGTATTTAAATACTGCTACACTGGGGAGACATTGGTGTATTTAAATACTGCTACACCGGGGAGACATTGGTGTATTTAAGTACTGCTACAGCGGGGAGACATTGGTGTATTTAAATACTGCTACACCGGGGAGACATTGGTGTATTTAAATACTGCTACACCGGGGAGACATTGGTGTATTTAAATACTGCTACACCGGGAGACTTTGGTGTATTTAAATACTGCTACACCGGGGAGACATTGGTGCATTTAAATACTGCAACACTGGGGAGACATTGGTGCCTTTAAATACTGCGACACCAGGGAGACATTGATGTTTTTAAATACTGGAACACTGGGGAGACATTGGTGTATTTAAATACTGCTACACTGTGGAGACTTTGGTATATTTAAATACTGCTACACTGGGGAGATATTGGTGCATTTAAACACTGCAACACTGGGGAAACATTGGTGAATTTAAATACTGCTGCACTGGGGAGACATTGGTGCATTTTAATACTGCTACACTGGGGAGACATTGGTGCATTTAAATATTGCTAAACTGGGTAGACATTGGTGCATTTAAATACTGCTACACTGGGGAGACATTAGTGTATTTTAATACTGCTACACTGGGGAGACATTGGTGCATTTAAATAATGCTCCACTGGGGAGACATTGGTGAAATTTAAATACTGCTACACTGGGGCGGCATTGGTATATTTAAATTCTGCTACACTGGGGAGACATTGGTATATTTAAATACTGCTACACCGGGGAGATATTGGTGTATTTAAATACTGCTACACCGGGGAGACATTGGTGCATTTAAATACTGATACACTGGGGAGACATTGGTGTATTTAAATACTGCTACGCTGGGGAGACATTGGTGTATTTAAATACTGCTACACTGGGGAGACATTGGTGTATTTAAATACTGCTACGCTGGGGAGACATTGGTGTATTTAAATACTGATACACTGGGGAGACATTGGTGTATTTAAATACTGCTACGCTGGGGAGACATTGGTGTATTTAAATACTGCTACACCGTGGAGATTTGGTGTATTTAAATACTGCTACACCGGGGAGACATCGGTGTATTTAAATACTGCTACACCGGGGAGACATTGCTGTATTTAAATACTGCAACCCTGGGGAGACATTGGTGCATTTAAATACTGCTACACCGGGGAGACATTGGTGCATTTAAATACTGCTACACCGGGGAGACATTGGTGTATTTAAATACTGCTACACTGGGGAGACATTGGTGTATTTAAATACTGCTACACTGGTGAGACATTGGTGTATTTAAATACTGCAACACTGGGGAGACATTGGTATATTTAAATACTGCTACACTGGGGAGACATTGGTATATTTAAATACTGATACACTGGGGAGACATTGGTGTATTTAAATACTGCTACACCGGGGAGACAGTGGTGTATTTAAATACTGCTAGACCGGGGAGACATTGGTGCATTTAAATACTGCTAGACCGGGGAGACATTGGTGTATTTAAATACTGCTAGACCGGGGAGACATTGGTGCATTTAAATACTGCTACACTGGGGAGACATTGATGTATTTAAATACTGCTACACTGGGGAGATAGTGGTTTATTTAAATACTGCTACACCGGGGAGACATTGGTGTATTTAAATACTACTACACCGGGGAGACATTGGTGCATTGAAATACTGCTACACTGGGGAGACATTGGTGTATTTAAATACTGCTACACTGGGGAGATAGTGGTTTATTTAAATACTGCTACACGGGGGAGACATTGGTGTATATAAATACTGCTACACCGGGGAGACATTGGTGTATTTAAATACTGCTACAGTGGGGAGACATTGGAGCATTTAAATACTGCTACAGTGGGGAGACATTGGTGCATTTAAATACTGCTACACTGGGGAGATAGTGGTTTCTTTAAATACTGCTACACGGGGGAGACATTGGTGTATATAAATACTGCTACACTGGGGAGACATTGGTGTATTTAAATACTGCTACAGTGGGGAGACATTGGAGCATTTAAATACTGCTACAGTGGGGAGACATTGGTGCATTTAAATACAGCTACACTGGGGAGACATTGGTGTATTTAAATACTGCTACACTGGGGAGACATTGGTGTTTTTAAATACTGCTACACCAGGGAGACATTCGTGCATTTAAATACTGCAACACTGGGGAGACATTGGTGCATTTATGTACTGCTATACCGGGGAGACATTGGTGTATTTAAATACTGCTGCACCGGGGAGACATTGGTGCATTTAAATACTGCTACACCGGGGAGACATTGGTGTATTTAAATACTTCTACACTGGGGAGACATTGGTGTATTTAAATACTGCTACACCGGGGAGACATTGGTGTATTTAAATACTGCTACACCGGGGCGTTATTGGTGCATTTAAATACTTCTAAACTGGGGAGACATTGGTGTATTTAAATACTGCTACACCGGGGAGACATTGTTGCATTTAAATACTGCAACACCAGGGAGACATTGGTGCCTTTAAATACTGCTACACCGGGGAGACATTGGTGCCTTTAAATACTGCTACACTGGGGAGACATTGGTGTATTTAAATACTGCTGCACCGGGGAGACATTGGTGTATTTAAATACTGCTGCACCGGGGAGACATTGGTGCATTTAAATACTGCTACACCGGGGAGACATTGGTGTATTTAAATACTTCTACACTGGGGAGACATTGGTGTATTTAAATACTGCTACACCGGGGAGACATTGGTGTATTTAAATACTGCTACACCGGGGCGTTATTGGTGCATTTAAATACTTCTACACTGGGGAGACATTGGTGTATTTAAATACTGCTACACCGGGGAGACATTGGTGCATTTAAATACTGCAACACCGGGGAGACATTGGTGCCTTTAAATACTGCTACACCGGGGAGACATTGGTGCCTTTAAATACTTCTACACTGGGGAGACATTGGTGCATTTAAAAACTGCTGCACCGGGGAGACATTGGTGCATTTAAATACTGCGACACCAGGGAGACATTGATGTTTTTAAATACTGCTACACTGGGGAGACATTGGTGTATTTAAATACTGCTACACTGGGGAGACATTGGTATATTTAAATACTGCTACACGGGGGAGACATTGGTGCATTTAAACACTGCAACACTGGGGAAACATTGGTGAATTTAAATACTGCTACACTGGGGAGACATTGGTGTATTTTAATACTGCTACACTGGGGAGACATTGGTGCATTTAAATATTGCTAAACTGGGGAGACATTGGTGTATTTAAATACTGCGACACCAGGGAGACATTGATGTTTTTAAATACTGCTACACTGGGGAGACATTGATGTATTTAAATACTGCTACACTGGGGAGACATTGATGTATTTAAATACTGCTACACGGGGGAGACATTGGTGTATTTAAATACTGCTACACTGGGGAAACATTGGTGTATTTTAATACTGCTACACTGGGGAGACATTGGTGCATTTAAATATTGCTAAACTGGGGAGACATTGGTGCATTTAAATACTGCTACACTGGGGAGACAGTTGTGTATTTAAATACTGCTACACCGGAGGAACATTTTGTATTTAAATACTGCAACACCGGGGAGACATTGGTGTATTTAAATACTGCCACACTGGGGAGACATTGGTGTATTTAAATACTGCTACACCGGGGAGACATTGGTATATTTAAATACTGCTACACTGGGGAAACAGTTGTGTATTTAAATACTGCTACACCGGAGGAACATTTTGTATTTAAATACTGCTACACTGGGGAGACATTGTTGCATTTAAATACTGCTACACTGGGGAGACATTGGTGTATTTAAATACTGCTACACCGGGGAGACATTGGTGCATTTAAAAACTTCTACACTGGGGAGACATTGGTGTATTTAAATACTGCCACACCGGGGAGACATTGGTGTATTTAAATACTGCTACACCGGGGAGACATTGGTGTATTTAAATACTGTTACAACAGGGAGACATTGGTGTATTTAAATACTGCTACACTGGGGAGACATTGGTGTATTTAAATACTACTACACTGGTGAGATATTGGTGAGTTTAAATACTGCTACACTGGGGAGACATTGTTGCATTTAAATACTGCTACACCGGGGAGCCATTGGTGTATTTAAATACTGCTACACTGGGGAGACATTGATGTATTTAAATACTGCTACACCGGGGAGAAAGTGGTGTATTTAAATACTGCTAGACCGGGGAGACATTGGTGCATTTAAATACTGCTAGACCGGGGAGACATTGGTGTATTTAAATACTGCTAGACCGGGGAGACATTGGTGCATTTAAATACTGCTACACTGGGGAGACATTGATGTATTTAAATACTGCTAAACCGGGGAGACATTGGTGTATTTAAATGCTACTACACCGGGGAGACATTGGTGCATTGAAATACTGCTACACTGGGGAGACATTGGTGTATTTAAATACTGCTACACTGGGGAGATAGTGGTTTCTTTAAATACTGCTACACGGGGGAGACATTGGTGTATATAAATACTGCTACACTGGGGAGACATTGGTGTATTTAAATACTGCTACAGTGGGGAGACATTGGAGCATTTAAATACTGCTACAGTGGGGAGACATTGGTGCATTTAAATACAGCTACACTGGGGAGACATTGGTGTATTTAAATACTGCTACACTGGGGAGACATTGGTGTTTTTAAATACTGCTACACCAGGGAGACATTCGTGCATTTAAATACTGCAACACTGGGGAGACATTGGTGCATTTATGTACTGCTATACCGGGGAGACATTGGTGTATTTAAATACTGCTGCACCGGGGAGACATTGGTGCATTTAAATACTGCTACACCGGGGAGACATTGGTGTATTTAAATACTTCTACACTGGGGAGACATTGGTGTATTTAAATACTGCTACACTGGGGAGACATTGGTATATTTAAATACTGCTACACGGGGGAGACATTGGTGCATTTAAACACTGCAACACTGGGGAAACATTGGTGAATTTAAATACTGCTACACTGGGGAGACATTGGTGTATTTTAATACTGCTACACCGGGGAGACATTGGTGCATTTAAATATTGCTAAACTGGGGAGACATTGGTGTATTTAAATACTGCGACACCAGGGAGACATTGATGTTTTTAAATACTGCTACACTGGGGAGACATTGATGTATTTAAATACTGCTACACTGGGGAGACATTGATGTATTTAAATACTGCTACACCGGGGAGACATTGGTGTATTTAAATACTTCTACACTGGGGAGACATTGGTGTATTTAAATACTGCTACACCGGGGAGACATTGGTGTATTTAAATACTGCTACACCGGGGCGTTATTGGTGCATTTAAATACTTCTAAACTGGGGAGACATTGGTGTATTTAAATACTGCTACACCGGGGAGACATTGGTGCATTTAAATACTGCAACACCAGGGAGACATTGGTGCCTTTAAATACTGCTACACCGGGGAGACATTGGTGCCTTTAAATACTGCTACACTGGGGAGACATTGGTGTATTTAAATACTGCTGCACCGGGGAGACATTGGTGTATTTAAATACTGCTGCACCGGGGAGACATTGGTGCATTTAAATACTGCTACACCGGGGAGACATTGGTGTATTTAAATACTTCTACACTGGGGAGACATTGGTGTATTTAAATACTGCTACACCGGGGAGACATTGGTGTATTTAAATACTGCTACACCGGGGCGTTATTGGTGCATTTAAATACTTCTACACTGGGGAGACATTGGTGTATTTAAATACTGCTACATCGGGGAGACATTGGTGCATTTAAATACTGCAACACCGGGGAGACATTGGTGCCTTTAAATACTGCTACACCGGGGAGACATTGGTGCCTTTAAATACTTCTACACTGGGGAGACATTGGTGCATTTAAATACTGCTGCACCGGGGAGACATTGGTGCATTTAAATACTGCGACACCAGGGAGACATTGATGTTTTTAAATACTGCTACACTGGGGAGACATTGGTGTATTTAAATACTGCTACACTGGGGAGACATTGGTATATTTAAATACTGCTACACGGGGGAGACATTGGTGCATTTAAACACTGCAACACTGGGGAAACATTGGTGAATTTAAATACTGCTACACTGGGGAGACATTGGTGTATTTTAATACTGCTACACTGGGGAGACATTGGTGCATTTAAATATTGCTAAACTGGGGAGACATTGGTGTATTTAAATACTGCGACACCAGGGAGACATTGATGTTTTTAAATACTGCTACACTGGGGAGACATTGATGTATTTAAATACTGCTACACTGGGGAGACATTGATGTATTTAAATACTGCTACACGGGGGAGACATTGGTGTATTTAAATACTGCTACACTGGGGAAACATTGGTGTATTTTAATACTGCTACACTGGGGAGACATTGGTGCATTTAAATATTGCTAAACTGGGGAGACATTGGTGCATTTAAATACTGCTACACTGGGGAGACAGTTGTGTATTTAAATACTGCTACACCGGAGGAACATTTTGTATTTAAATACTGCAACACCGGGGAGACATTGGTGTATTTAAATACTGCCACACTGGGGAGACATTGGTGTATTTAAATACTGCTACACCGGGGAGACATTGGTATATTTAAATACTGCTACACTGGGGAAACAGTTGTGTATTTAAATACTGCTACACCGGAGGAACATTTTGTATTTAAATACTGCTACACTGGGGAGACATTGTTGCATTTAAATACTGCTACACTGGGGAGACATTGGTGTATTTAAATACTGCTACACCGGGGAGACATTGGTGCATTTAAAAACTTCTACACTGGGGAGACATTGGTGTATTTAAATACTGCCACACCGGGGAGACATTGGTGTATTTAAATACTGCTACACTGGGGAGACATTGGTGCATTTAAATACTGCTACAGAGGGGAGACAGTGGTGTATTTAAATACTGCTACACTGGGGAGACATTGGTGCATTTAAATACTGCTACACCGGGGAGACATTGGTGTATTTAAATACTGCTACACTGGGGAGACATTGGTGTATTTAAATACTGCTACACCGGGGAGACATTGGTGTATTTAAATACTGCTACACTGGGGAGACATTGGTGTATTTAAATACTGCTACACTGGGGAGAAATTGGTGAATTTAAATACTGCTACACCGGGTAGACATTGGTGTATTTAAATACTGCTACACCGGGGAGACATTGCTGTATTTAAATACTGCTACACCGGGGAGACATTGGTGCATTTAAATACTGCTTCACCAGGGAGACATTGGTGTATTTAAATACTGCTACACCGGGGAGACATTGGTGTATTTAAATACTGCTACACCGGGGAGACATTGGTGTATTTAAATACAGCTACACCGGGGACACATTGGTGTATTTAAATACTGCTACACCGGGGAGACATCGGTGTATTTATATACTGCTACACCGGGGAGACATTGGTGTATTTAAATACTGCTACACTGGGGAGATATTGGTGTATTTAAATACTGCTACACCGGGGAGACATTGGTGTATTTAAATACTGCTACACTGGGTGAAATTGGTGTATTTAAATACTGCTACACCGGGTAGACATTGGTGTATTTAAATACTGCTACACCGGGTAGACATTGCTGTATTTAAATACTGCTACACCGGGGAGACATTGGTGCATTTAAATACTGCTACACCAGGGAGACATTGGTGTATTTAAATACTGCTACACTGGGGAGAAATTGGTGTATTTAAATACTGCTACACCGGGTAGACATTGGTGTATTTAAGTACTGCTACACCGGGGAGACATTGCTGTATTTAAATACTGCTACACCGGGTAGACATTGGTGTATTTAAGTACTGCTACACCGGGGAGACATTGGTGTATTTAAATACTGCTACACTGGGGAGATATTGGTGTATTTAAATACTGCTACACTGGGGAGACATTGGTGTATTTAAATACTGCTACACTGGGGAGACATTGGTGTATTTAAATACTGCTACACCGTGGAGACATTGGTGTATTTAAATACTGCTACACCGGGGAGACATTGGTGTATTTAAATACTGTTACACCAGGGAGACATTGGTGTATTTAAATACTGCTACACTGGGGAGACATTGGTGTATTTAAATACTACTACACTGGTGAGACATTGGTGAGTTTAAATACTGCTACACTGGGGAGACATTGTTGCATTTAAATACTGCTACACCGGGGAGCCATTGGTGTATTTAAATACTGCTACACTGGGGAGACATTGATGTATTTAAATACTGCTACACCGGGGAGAAAGTGGTGTATTTAAATACTGCTAGACCGGGGAGACATTGGTGCATTTAAATACTGCTAGACCGGGGAGACATTGGTGTATTTAAATACTGCTAGACCGGGGAGACATTGGTGCATTTAAATACTGCTACACTGGGGAGACATTGATGTATTTAAATACTGCTAAACCGGGGAGACATTGGTGTATTTAAATGCTACTACACCGGGGAGACATTGGTGCATTGAAATACTGCTACACTGGGGAGACATTGGTGTATTTAAATACTGCTACACTGGGGAGATAGTGGTTTCTTTAAATACTGCTACACGGGGGAGACATTGGTGTATATAAATACTGCTACACTGGGGAGACATTGGTGTATTTAAATACTGCTACAGTGGGGAGACATTGGAGCATTTAAATACTGCTACAGTGGGGAGACATTGGTGCATTTAAATACAGCTACACTGGGGAGACATTGGTGTATTTAAATACTGCTACACTGGGGAGACATTGGTGTTTTTAAATACTGCTACACCAGGGAGACATTCGTGCATTTAAATACTGCAACACTGGGGAGACATTGGTGCATTTATGTACTGCTATACCGGGGAGACATTGGTGTATTTAAATACTGCTGCACCGGGGAGACATTGGTGCATTTAAATACTGCTACACCGGGGAGACATTGGTGTATTTAAATACTTCTACACTGGGGAGACATTGGTGTATTTAAATACTGCTACACCGGGGAGACATTGGTGTATTTAAATACTGCTACACCGGGGCGTTATTGGTGCATTTAAATACTTCTAAACTGGGGAGACATTGGTGTATTTAAATACTGCTACACCGGGGAGACATTGGTGCATTTAAATACTGCAACACCAGGGAGACATTGGTGCCTTTAAATACTGCTACACCGGGGAGACATTGGTGCCTTTAAATACTGCTACACTGGGGAGACATTGGTGTATTTAAATACTGCTGCACCGGGGAGACATTGGTGTATTTAAATACTGCAGCACCGGGGAGACATTGGTGCATTTAAATACTGCTACACCGGGGAGACATTGGTGTATTTAAATACTTCTACACTGGGGAGACATTGGTGTATTTAAATACTGCTACACCGGGGAGACATTGGTGTATTTAAATACTGCTACACCGGGGCGTTATTGGTGCATTTAAATACTTCTACACTGGGGAGACATTGGTGTATTTAAATACTGCTACACCGGGGAGACATTGGTGCATTTAAATACTGCAACACCGGGGAGACATTGGTGCCTTTAAATACTGCTACACCGGGGAGACATTGGTGCCTTTAAATACTTCTACACTGGGGAGACATTGGTGCATTTAAATACTGCTGCACCGGGGAGACATTGGTGCATTTAAATACTGCGACACCAGGGAGACATTGATGTTTTTAAATACTGCTACACTGGGGAGACATTGGTGTATTTAAATACTGCCACACTGGGGAGACATTGGTATATTTAAATACTGCTACACGGGGGAGACATTGGTGCATTTAAACACTGCAACACTGGGGAAACATTGGTGAATTTAAATACTGCTACACTGGGGAGACATTGGTGTATTTTAATACTGCTACACTGGGGAGACATTGGTGCATTTAAATATTGCTAAACTGGGGAGACATTGGTGTATTTAAATACTGCGACACCAGGGAGACATTGATGTTTTTAAATACTGCTACACTGGGGAGACATTGATGTATTTAAATACTGCTACACTGGGGAGACATTGATGTATTTAAATACTGCTACACGGGGGAGACATTGGTGTATTTAAATACTGCTACACTGGGGAAACATTGGTGTATTTTAATACTGCTACACTGGGGAGACATTGGTGCATTTAAATATTGCTAAACTGGGGAGACATTGGTGCATTTAAATACTGCTACACTGGGGAGACAGTTGTGTATTTAAATACTGCTACACCGGAGGAACATTTTGTATTTAAATACTGCAACACCGGGGAGACATTGGTGTATTTAAATACTGCCACACTGGGGAGACATTGGTGTATTTAAATACTGCTACACCGGGGAGACATTGGTATATTTAAATACTGCTACACTGGGGAAACAGTTGTGTATTTAAATACTGCTACACCGGAGGAACATTTTGTATTTAAATACTGCTACACTGGGGAGACATTGTTGCATTTAAATACTGCTACACTGGGGAGACATTGGTGTATTTAAATACTGCTACACCGGGGAGACATTGGTGCATTTAAAAACTTCTACACTGGGGAGACATTGGTGTATTTAAATACTGCCACACCGGGGAGACATTGGTGTATTTAAATACTGCTACACTGGGGAGATATTGGTGCATTTAAATACTGCTACACTGGGGAAACATTGGTGTATTTAAGTACTGCTACACCGGGGAGACATTGGTGTATTTAAATACTGCTACACTGGGGAGACATTGGTGTATTTAAATACTGCTACACTGGGGAGACATTGGTGTATTTAAATACTGCTACACCGTGGAGACATTGGTGCATTTAAATACTGATAAACTGGGGAGACATTGGTGTATTTAAATACTGCTACACCGGGGCGTTATTGGTGTATTTAAATACTGCTACACTGGGGAGACATTGGTGCATTTAAATACTGATACACTGGGGAGACATTGGTGTATTTAAATACTGCTACACTGGGGAGACATTGGTGTATTTAAATACTGCTACACTGGGGAGATATTGGTGTATTTAAATACTGCTACACTGGGGAGACATTGGTGTATTTAAATACTGCTACACTGGGGAGACATTGGTGTATTTAAATACTGCTACACCGTGGAGACATTGGTGCATTTAAATACTGATACACTGGGGAGACATTGGTGTATTTAAATACTGCTACACCGGGGAGACATTGGTGTATTTAAATACTGCTACACTGGGGAGACATTGGTGTATTTAAATACTGCCACACCGGGGAGACATTGGTGTATTTAAATACTGCTACACTGGGGAGACATTGGAGTATTTAAATACTGCTCCACTGGGGAGACATTGTTGTATTTAAATACTGCTACACTGGGGTGACATTGGTGAGTTTAAATACTGCTACACCGGGGAGACATTGGTGTATTTAAATACTGCTACACTGGGGAGACATTGGTGTATTTAAATACTGCTACACCGGGGAGACATTGGTGTATTTAAATACTGCTACACTGGGGAGACATTGGTGTATTTAAATACTGCTACACTGGGGAGAAATTGGTGTATTTAAATACTGCTACACCGGGTAGACATTGGTGTATTTAAATACTGCTACACCGGGGAGACATTGCTGTATTTAAATACTGCTACACCGGGGAGACATTGGTGCATTTAAATACTGCTTCACCAGGGAGACATTGGTGTATTTAAATACTGCTACACCGGGGAGACATTGGTGTATTTAAATACTGCTACACCGGGGAGACATTGGTGTATTTAAATACTGCTACACCGGGGACACATTGGTGTATTTAAATACTGCTACACCGGGGAGACATCGGTGTATTTATATACTGCTACACCGGGGAGACATTGGTGTATTTAAATACTGCTACACTGGGGAGATATTGGTGTATTTAAATACTGCTACACCGGGGAGACATTGGTGTATTTAAATACTGCTACACTGGGTGAAATTGGTGTATTTAAATACTGCTACACCGGGTAGACATTGGTGTATTTAAATACTGCTACACCGGGGAGACATTGCTGTATTTAAATACTGCTACACCGGGGAGACATTGGTGCATTTAAATACTGCTACACCAGGGAGACATTGGTGTATTTAAATACTGCTACACTGGGGAGAAATTGGTGTATTTAAATACTGCTACACCGGGTAGACATTGGTGTATTTAAGTACTGCTACACCGGGGAGACATTGCTGTATTTAAATACTGCTACACCGGGTAGACATTGGTGTATTTAAGTACTGCTACACCGGGGAGACATTGCTGTATTTAAATACTGCTACACCGGGGAGACATTGGTGTATTTAAATACTGCTACACCGGGGAGACATTGGTGTTTTTAAATACTGCTACACCGGGGACACATTGGTGTATTTAAATACTGCTACACCGGGGAGACATTGGTGTATTTAAATACTGCTACACTGGGGAGATATTGGTGTATTTAAATACTGCTACACTGGGGAGACATTGGTGTATTTAAATACTGCTACACTGGGGAGACATTGGTGTATTTAAGTACTGCTACACCGGGGAGACATTGGTGTATTTAAATACTGCTACACTGGGGAGATATTGGTGTATTTAAATACTGCTACACTGGGGAGACATTGGTGTATTTAAATACTGCTACACTGGGGAGACATTGGTGTATTTAAGTACTGCTACACCGGGGAGACATTGGTGTATTTAAATACTGCTACACTGGGGAGATATTGGTGTATTTAAATACTGCTACACTGGGGAGACATTGGTGTATTTAAATACTGCTACACTGGGGAGACATTGGTGTATTTAAATACTGCTACACCGTGGAGACATTGGTGCATTTAAATACTGATACACCGGGGAGACATTGGTGTATTTAAATACTGCTACACCGGGGAGACATTGGTGTATTGAAATACTGCTACACTGAGGAGACATTGGTGCATTTAAATACTGATACACTGGGGAGACATTGGTGTATTTAAATACTGCTACACTGGGGAGACATTGGTGTATTTAAATACTGCTACACTGGGGAGATATTGGTGTATTTAAATACTGCTACACTGGGGAGACATTCGTGTATTTAAATACTGCTACACTGGGGAGACATTGGTGTATTTAAATACTGCTACACCGGGGAGACATTGGTGTATTTAAATACTGCTACACTGGGGAGATATTGGTGTATTTAAATACTGCTACACTGGGGAGATATTGGTGCATTTAAATACTGCTACACTGGGGAAACATTGGTGTATTTAAGTACTGCTACACCGGGGAGACATTGGTGTATTTAAATACTGCTACACTGGGGAGATATTGGTGTATTTAAATACTGCTACACTGGGGAGACATTGGTGTATTTAAATACTGCTACACTGGGGAGACATTGGTGTATTTAAATACTGCTACACCGTGGAGACATTGGTGCATTTAAATACTGATAAACTGGGGAGACATTGGTGTATTTAAATACTGCTACACCGGGGAGACATTGGTGTATTTAAATACTGCTACACTGGGGAGACATTGGTGCATTTAAATACTGATACACTGGGGAGACATTGGTGTATTTAAATACTGCTACACTGGGGAGACATTGGTGTATTTAAATACTGCTACACTGGGGAGATATTGGTGTATTTAAATACTGCTACACTGGGGAGACATTGGTGTATTTAAATACTGCTACACTGGGGAGACATTGGTGTATTTAAATACTGCTACACCGTGGAGACATTGGTGCATTTAAATACTGATACACTGGGGAGACATTGGTGTATTTAAATACTGCTACACCGGGGAGACATTGGTGTATTTAAATACTGCTACACTGGGGAGACATTGGTGCATTTAAATACTGATACACTGGGGAGACATTGGTGTATTTAAATACTGCTACACTGGGGAGACATTGGTGTATTTAAATACTGCTACACCGGGGAGACATTGGTGCATTTAAATACTGATACACTGGGGAGACATTGGTGTATTTAAATACTGCTACACCGGGGAGACATTGGTGTATTTAAATACTGCTACACCGGGGAGACATTAGTGTACTTAAATACTGATACACTGGGGAGACATTGGTGTATTTAAATACTGCTACACTGGGGAGACATTGGTGTATTTAAATACTGCTACACTGGGGAGACATTGGTGCATTTAAATACTGCTGCACCCGGAAGACATTGGTGTATTTATATATTGCTACATCCGGGAGATATTGGTGCTTTTTAATACATTACTGCTACTTCTACCACATCTTGTTGTGGTGATATCTGTGTAAGACCACGGAACACAGATGGCCTGTGCTTCCTGACTGTGGAGAATGTAAGTGTTACTTCTGCAGAAGTGACATTCTCAGAAGTGATAATAACTCCGTGTTGCTTCAGCAGAAGTCATATGACTCAGCTGTCAAGGTGGGTGGGTGGGGTTGCACCCTAACAACAGGCCACAGACGGATGTGGTAAACTGATTAGATTGGCAGCTGCACAGAGCAGCTTCAACTGTCACATAAAAGGGGTAGTACTGAGGGACCCACCGAAACTGTATAAATCTGCACACACAGGGTTGTGTCCGCTTTTTGGACACTCGCTCAAGCAAGGACATATGAATAAAGGCTGCTTTGGAATTTGACTCGGACTATAATTATTTGGCAGTGAGCTTCATTTCTCACAAGTGGGGGTCTCGTCTGGGATACTGTCATCACTGGCGGAGTGGTCACCATCGGCGACTGGCAAGACGCGTCCCGTTCCTTTTCGAACGGGCCTGTCTCTTTCGTCGGTGGGTGCCCCGTCCGGTCGACTGATGACGATCCTTGGGGAGTCATTCTGAACCAGGGCAGGAAAAGAAGGCAGGCCCGGAATAGTCGGCACAGCCGCAGTCAGGGGAATCCTGTGCATGGACCAAGGTAAGAAAAGAGACTTTTAAGCATTACCTCGGTGACTGGGAGTGTGATCCCTGTCAAATTACGGGACTGACGGGTTGAACACTGGGATGTAAAGGATGTGAGAATCAGGCGCCTGGGAAAAAAGGTAAAGAAGTCCCGGATAACATCCCTCTGGAAAGTCTGTTGGGAAGGATGTTGAGAAATTGGAAACATAATTCTTGTACAAGGTAGAAGGATCGGAAAACTATGGTGAAATATCGTTGCTTTGTTTGGACCAAAGAGAGTATTAGTCCACCATTGGTCTTTTGGCCAAAATATGGGTTGGCTGAGAATTGGGTCTGTCAATTGTTGAAGTTATATGTTAATGAAAAACAACCTTTCTGTAACGAGGAGTCCGACTATGCCTCCTATTGGCAGGGCAGTCAAGACACATCTTTATATAGCATGAAAACAACGGGGGTGGAAGATGAGGAACAGGTGAAGGTCATGAGGCCAAAGGTCCCGAACCAGGATTGATGAAGGAATTAGAACAATGTAAAAAAAGATATTAAGAACTATCCGCTCCCGAACTCCAAGGAACGACACCCCAAGATAAATCAATACCCTCTGAGGGAAGTTCCCATAGGTGAGGGATTGACCCCTCTAACAAGCAGCGAGGTGAGGACCTTTAAGAAGGAGATGAAACCTCTTATTGAAGATCCTGTGGGCCTATCTGAGCAAGTCGATCAATTCCTAGATCCCAGCTTCTCCACCTGGACGGAGTTGATGTCTATTTTAAATATTCGCTTCACTGGGGAAGAGAGAGAGATAATCAGAGGAGTAGCTGTGAGATTGTGGGAACGAGAACACCCCTCCTGGGGCGGGGGGTCATACCAGCCGAACAGAAGTTTCCCAGCACAGACCCACAATGGGGGAACAATAATCTCAATCACCGAATGCAGATCAAGGACCTCAAAGTCTTCATAATAAAAGGAATTAGAGAAGCAATCCGTAAATCTCAGAATTTCACAAAGGCGTTTGAGGTCCGACAAGAGAAAGGTGAGACTCCCTCAGCATTTTTACAGAGGCTGCGGGACTCAATGAGGAAGTATTCAGGTGTGAACCCTGAGGATCCAGTAGCACAGGGCCTCCTCAAAGTACATTTTGTGATTAAAGCATGGCCAGATCTCCAAAAGAAAATTCAGAAAATAGAGGGATGGAGTGAGAAACCATTGGGCGAATTATTAAGAGAGGCACATAAAGTGTTTGTAAAGAGAGGGAGGATGAGAAGCAAAAACAGAAGGCGAAAATGATGGTCGCCACGGTCGATGAGGGAGTTAAGAAAAAGGTGGAATCAGGAGTAAGTAACGGGAGCCGGTGGCTGGCGGCATGTTGAAAATAGAGGTCGGGGAAGAGAATGAGGAGGTCCCATTAGAGGGTCCAGTCGACAGGGACAAGGATCGAGGTGGAAATCCCCACAGACGGGATGTTACTACTGTGGAAGGACAGGTCACTTTAAGTGGGAGTGTCCGGATCTGAAAAGGGAAGAGAGGGCGATATCGCTTATGAACTTTGATGAAGAATAGGGGCGTCAGGGGTTCCTGCCTTTGGGAACCCACCGGGAACCCTTGCTAAATCTAAAGGCAGGACCTCGTGAAGAGGATACAGTTTTCTTAGTAGGTACGGCGGCAGCACGATCATCCTTCAATTTTATTCCCAAAGGAGTACAAATAACAAAACAACAGATAACGGTGTCCGGAATGAAGGGGAAAGGATTTACGCTCCCTGTATTTGAACCTATGACGATCGAAAGTGATGAAGGAAAAATTGAGGGACAATTGTTATACATTCCGGATATAGGAAGGAGTTTGTTAGGAAGAGACTTATTTATACTATTAGGACTAGGGATCGGGGTGAGCGACCAACAACTAGCAGTAAAAATGGTCTTTTTGACCAAGGAACAGGAAAAACAAATAGACCCCACGATATGGGCACGGGAAGGCAACCGAGGGGGATTGCAGATTCCCTCTCTCAAGATCAGCTTGAAACAGGTGGGGGGGAGACAGTATGTGAGAGACAATACCCAATTTCGACCGAAGGAAGAAGGGGGTTACAACCTGTGATTGAGGGGTTAATTAGGGACAGCCTGCTGGAGCCCTGTATGTCCCCCTATAACACCCCCATTTTGGGGTAAAGGAAACAGATGGTACCTACCTGTCTGGTACAAGACTTAAGGGCACTTAACAGGATAATACAGACTCGACACCCGGTTGTCCCTAATCCTTCCACCCTCTTGAGTAAAATCCCACATGACCACAAGTGGTTCAGTGTGGTGGACCTAAAGGACCCTGGCAGAGGAAAGCAGAAATCTGTCCACCTTCGAGTGGGAAGACCCAAGAATGGGGCGGAAACAGCAATATAGATGGACAGTGTTTCCTCAGGGATTCACTGAGTCCCTGAACTTATTTGGCCAGGTTTTTGGAACAAATTTTGGAAAAGTTTGTAAGTCCCCAAATTTGCTGCAATCCATAGATGACCTACTGGTCACGGGAGAAGATGAGAAAGGAACAATGGGAGCAACTAACCAATTGCTAAATTTTCTGGGACCAACAGGGATTGAGGGTCTCGGGGAACAAATGACAATATGTAGAAAGGGAAGTAAAATAGGACACCTGGTCAGTGAAGGGAAAAGGAAAATAAGTCCTGAAAGGATTAAAGGGATAGTAGGAATGCCACTCCCTCGGACTAAATGGGACTTGAGGGAATTTCTGGGGCTAATGGGATACTGTGGATTATGGGTCGAGTTGTATACTCAAAAGACAAAGAAATTATACCTTAAATTGCTGGAAGAAGAACCACAGCTGTTAAAGTGGACAGAGGAAGAAAAAGATTTAGTGGAAGGATTAAAGAAAGGTTTGATCCATGCCCCTGTCCTTGTGTTGCCTTCCCTAGATAAGCCCTTTCACTTGTTTGCCACCGTTGATAAGGGAGCAGCCCTCGGGGGTCCTGACCCAACGATGGGGAGGGACGAAACAGCCGGTAGCATTCTTGTCTCAATGATTCGATCCAGTTTCTAGAGGGTGGCCCGAGTGTGTGCAGGCAGTTACTGGTGGAAGAAAGTCGAAAACTCACATGCGGCAGGGCATTGACAGTAAGTGCCCCACATCAAGTACGGGCCATACTGAACCAGAAGGCAGGATGGTGGCTTACGGACTCTAGAGGTTTAAAATACGAAGCAATTTTAATAGAGAAGGATGACCTAGTGTTGATCACAGACACTTCTCTGAATCCAGCTACCTTTCTCTGGAGGGGGAGGACGTAGCTCCCTCGAACCCAGAACACGACTGCCATGACATCATAGAATATCAGACTAAAGTAGGAATGGACCTTAGGGACATCCCTCTCCATACAGGGGCCAGACTGTTTGTGGATGGGTCCTCCAGAGTAATTGAAGGCAAAAGACACAATGGCGATGCAGTAGTGGATGGAATGGAGGGGAGTGTAGTCGAGGCTAGTAGGCTGCCCAATGACTGGTCAGCACCGACTTACAAACTCTATGCACTAGAACGTGCTCTTAAGGCCCTGGAGGGGAAGGAAGGAACTGTCTACACAGATTCTAAGTATGCCTTTGGGGTGGCACACACATTCGGGAAATATGGCAGGAGAGAGGACTGGTAAACAGTAGAGGTAAAGAACTGGCCCATGAGGCATTAGTTCAGCAAGTATTGGAATCCCTTTTGCTGCCAAAGGAGATAGCCATAGTCTACATTAATGGTCATCAGAGGGGAGATGATCCCGAGATAAGGGGAAATAGGTTGGCGAATGAAGACGCTAAGGAGGCAGCTCTGAACCCACAGGTCACCCCGATATTTACCTTGGTCCTGACAATACAGGAACCTGGGGGGAGACCCCCTATTTAGGGCTAGGGAAGTGAAAGTATTGGAGAAGCTAGGGGCTATGAAAATGGTAGAAGGGAAATGGGAGCGACTCGATGGTCGGGAAATGTGATCTAAGATACTGATGCGACAAATCATGGCTGTCCTACAGCAGGGGAGTCATTGGGGTGTGCAGGCAATGTGTGATTGGGTTCTTAGGAAATATGGATGCAAAGGGATATACACAATTGCCAAACAGATATGTGAAGGCTGTATAACATGTAAAAAGGTAAACAAGAAGGTACAAAGGAAGCAGGTCCCAGGTGGGAGAGACCCTGGGCTAAGACCATTCCAGAGCATACAGGTGGATTACACTGAATTGTCCCGGGTAGGAAGGCTAAAATACATGTTGATTATAGTAGACCATTTATCCGGTTGGGTGGAAGCATACCCCCTGGCCGCAGCCACGGCAAGTGGCGTGTCTAAGATCATTCTTGAGCAGATAATTCCCTGGTATGGGATAGTGGAGCATGTAGACTCAGATCAGGGAAGCCACTTCACCTCTAAGGTGCTCCAGGGGATAATGCAAAGCTTGGAAATCTCCTGGGATTTTTCACACCCCCTGGCACCCTCCATCTTCAGGGAGGGTTGAGAGGATGAACCAAACTCTTAAAAGACAGCTGTCCAAATTGGTGTTAGAGACCAGACTCCCCTGGACCCGATGTTTGCCGATAGCACTCCTACGAGTGCGAACAGCTCCAAGGAAAGATTTGGGTCTGTCCCCTTATGAAATATTGTGCCATACTTGGGAACGACAGGGGGACCGCCGATCCCCGAGACTAAGGACTTGTTCTTAAGAAAGTATACACTGGGCCTGTCCTCCTCTTTGTCTTTTCCCAGGAGACAGGGTTTACTCGCACAGACTCCATCTCTCGATTTCGCCGTTCATCCAATCCAGCCAGGACATCGGGTCCTTGTGAAGTCATGGACAGAGACGAAATTACAACTGGATTGGGAAGGGCCGTACCAGGCTCTTGTGACTACCGAAACGGCGATAAGGACGGCGGAGAGAGGTTGGACTCACTACACCAGAGTTAAGGGACCAGTGGAGTCTCCGGTTGAGAAAGAAGTCTGGACGGACAAATCATCGAAAGAACTATTGAAACTCAGGCTAAAGAGACTTTAAGTGACTGATTATACAGTGGCGACGCAAGCGCGGGTTAATTTCTATAAGATTGTATATTAAGTTTCCTGGTGCTTCAGCACTATTTTTGGAATGAGGTGGATATTTAGGTGTATGACCTTAGCTCTCCTAGTCTTAGGATTTCGTCGAACCTTGGTGTGGTCCTCTTACTTGGTAGTAACGGTCCCCGAGAGTGCTAATCCGCAAGTAATAGATGCCGACGCCTGCAGCCTAGTTGATTGTGGAAATGTAGGAAATCAGAGGCAGTACAGCTACTCAGAGATACACCTTAAGTCCTACGGGGATGGCCTTGGGGGTGGTACTTGGATTAATCCACTCGTCACGGTACACCAGGGCCCCTTCTGGTCAGGTCTTGAGTGTCCCGATAAGAAGTGTAACCCAATAGATTTAATGATAAAGAAAACCACATGGCACAAAGCGGTTCTGGGAGGGGACACCTATCAGGTCTAATTAAAGGAAACATTTGGGATAGAGATGAAAGCAAAAGGGAAGGATTTCTCAGGCTGTTGTTTCCGCGTACAGGTGGGCAAAGGGAAGTGGCCAGTCGAAGTTATTGAAAAGAGCACTCAGATGCCACAGGTATATCCTTTCGCCACTCCCAACGACACTAAGGTGGTACAAACTATAGAGGTGAACGACTTAAAACACACCATTGAAATAGAAACTGGCTACGGGGATACAAATGCCTGGTTTGAGTGGGTAAAGTACACTGTGAAAAGTCTGAACAAAGACAATTGCTCTGCATATGCCTCAGGTAGGCCAGTGGCCCTGGTAGTTCCCTTTCCACTCGGGTGGCAGTGAGACAGGAAGGGCATGGACTGTATGATAGCCCTGTACCAGGGTGAGAGTGCATGGAATAATGGGAGTTGTACTTCCCTATCACTAATGTTCCCTCCCTTGGAGAAGAAAGATTTAAAAATCCCCTCCACGTTTTTGGCCACATGTCGTGTGTTCGCAGACAAGGTCTAAATCAGCTCAGAGACTTAGGGGAGCTGAAATAATGTATTGAAATTGAAAATGTGACTGGAACGGACAAGGGAGGGAGCTACTCAGCGCTGCAGGTTCCCCGAGTGGATCTGTGGTGGTACTGTGGAGGGAGAATACTGAGACCCACCCTACCTCCAGATTGGGGAGGCCTGTGTGCAGTTGTGTCAATTGGCAATCCCATTCACCTTGGCATTTCAAAAGGAAAGGATTGTGACAAAAGGGAGTTGGAGTAAAAGATCATTATTGGATACCCCTTTTGATGATCGGATATATCTCAACTCTCTCGGAGTCCCTAGGGGGGTACCGGATGAGTTCAAGGCTTGCAACCAGATTGCAGCAGGCTTTGAGTCGGCTCTCTTCTGGTGAGAAACAGTCAACAAGAATGTGGATTGGATAAATTTGATTTTCTGTAATCAGCAGAGGTTCAGGGATGCAGTCAAAGGTATAGCAGAGCAGCTCGATGCAACCAGCAGAATGGCTTGGGAGGACAGAATGGCCGTAGACATGATCCAAACTGAGAAAGGCAGTGTGTGTGTGATGTTAGGGGGGACCTATTGTACCTTTATTCCCAATAACTCGGCGCCTGGTGGGTCAATCACTCGAGCCCTGTGGGGGTTGACTACTGGAGCAGAGGAGCTGGCTGAGAATCCAGGGGTAGACACATCACTCACTGGGTGGCTGGATTCATGGTTTGGGAAATGGAAAGGTATAGTGGCCTCTATACTCACCTCCTTGATAGTGGTTGCTGCAGGACTGATCGCTATAGGATGTTGCATCGTACCTTGTGCACGGGGACTAACCCAGCGGCTGATTGAAACGGCCCTGACCAAACAAATGCCCCTTAACAGGTAGTCAGTGAGAGGAACTCTCTACCTGTCGAACAATGAGAGGATGAATGATCTTGAAGAATTTTCCAAGGTAGATGAGGTCTCAGGGATGCTGCTGACAAACTTGGAGGTGACGTATGAGGGACATGCAGAAGACAACAAATATTAGCCAAAAAGAAAAGGGGGAATTGTGGAGAATGTGTGTAAGTGATGCTTCAGCAGAAGTGATAAGACTCAGCTATAAAGGTGGGGGGGGAGGGGGGGGGGGGGTTGCACGCTAACAACG
Organism: Chiloscyllium punctatum; assembly: GCF_047496795.1. Classification (NCBI taxonomy): domain Eukaryota; kingdom Metazoa; phylum Chordata; class Chondrichthyes; order Orectolobiformes; family Hemiscylliidae; genus Chiloscyllium; species Chiloscyllium punctatum. The sequence goes on along the minus strand of NC_092755.1, from coordinate 49,371,580 downwards.
GGCCACAGATGGATGTGGTAAACCGATTAGATTAGCAGCTGCACAGAGCAACTGCAACTGTCACTTAAAAGGGGTAGTACAGAGGGACCCACAGAAACTGTATAAATATGCACTAATATTGTTTAGGGGTGTGTCTACTTTTTGGACACCCACTCTTGCAAGAACATATGAATAAAGACTGCTTCGGAATTTGACTCGGACTAAAATTATTTGGCAGTGAGCTTCGTTTCTCACACTGATTGAACTGTATATTTTACATTGAGGTGAAATTAGCATTCTCAGCTTAATCATGGCTTGGGATAATGGAATAAATGAAATGACTCTTTTCCATCCAGCCCGGAACCTGAAATGAATAGATTACAAATCAGTATGTTATGGAAACCAGCCTTGGGAGGTTAATGTCCTTTCTCTAATTATTATTGATCGATTTTCCACCAAAATGTCTTGTTCTTTAAATGAGCAGGTGGCTGGAGCTCAATATTAACAAAAAGTCAGATCAGAGTACAAGGCTGCTCCCAGGATAAGGTTACTAAAGACTGCAAAATGCTCAGAACAATAAATAATAAACACTGCCAGTGTTTTCCAACCTTCTGTTTTATTGCAACTGGTCTTGTTCCAATATGATGCATTGAGGAAGAGATTTTCAATTGTATGAAAGATATTAAAATTAAACAGAAAGAAAAAAAGTGTAAGAAGGAGACATTAAATCAGGATAAGTGCAAAATTGTTGTTTTCTGAATTGTTTTTATCAAACCTCCATGCTAATGTGTTGATCTTGTGATAGAATTGGAAGTTGAATTTCCTTTTGAATCATTTACACAAATCTTAAGTCTAAATGTAAACAGGAGGGTTTATTCTGGCTTGCATGATCCCAGATTTGTCTCAGATTATTGTCAGGTTTCAAAACAATCAGGAACATATTCCAGCAGCAAGCTGTGTGCAGTGTGTGGGTGCGGGAAGGTTTGTTTGGGGAAAAGGGAAGAATGTCAGGAGTGGGATTTGAACCCACGCCCCTAGGAAGGGAGCAGACTTCACCAGCCTCAATGCCAAGGCAAGGATGAATACTCCTTGAGTCTGGCACCTTGAACCACTCAGCCATCCTGAGAAGCTGGGAGAATGTAAAGACAGGAGCTGCTGGAGATCAGAGTCCAAACGTGTGGCACTGGGAGAGCACAGCCAGCCAGGCAGCATCCGAAGAGCAGGAGAGTCGATGTTTCGAGCACAAGCTCTTCATCAATTATCTGAAGGATATGGGTGGGGTGTATTTCGCTTGGATAATCTAATTCTGGATAACCGAATGCCGGATAACATAGTTTAGCCAAGCATCAGGACCTTGCGATCTTGCTGGATAATCTGATGTTCGAATAATCAAATGCCAGATAATTGAGGTTCCTCTGTATACCTTATTAAACACAAGAGTTAAACTGCTCAGGCCACACTCCTTGTGCAGTGACAGGTTCAACAAGTGTGTGTTTGTTATCCACATGGACACCTCACCCTCAGGAATCTTTCTCAAGTCTTCCTCGAGTGTCCAGGATCCACAGCTGCTGCAGGTACCATTCCTTATGGCAGCTTTGGAGATTTTCTTTCTCTGTATTTGACTGTCAAGTACAGTGGCCAAGTTGTGAATGACTCATGCCAGGTCTTCCTCTGGACTGAGCTGTCTGTCCTGAATTCCTGAAGATTTCTTAAATTGAGTGCTTAAGGTCTGCACTGTTGACAAATCAATTTTTAAATTTTTTTTATTTCAAAAATATACTTTATTCATAAAATATTTTGATGATCTGTACAATTGGTCATGCCGTACATATGTAAACATTTCATTTCTTTGTTTACAGACACAGAGTAATCATTCATGTATACAGGTCTGTTCGATTATGATCCACATACTTAGCTGGGGGGGGGGGTCAGCGGAGTCCCCTTACTGAGTGGGCCCCCTGTGCTTAGGCAGGCAGATGTTACACGGTGGTCTTTCCCCACCGCGCCTTGGCGGCAGCTGCCCCAAGCTTCAGTGCGTCCCTCAACACGTAGTCTTGGACCTTTTTTAGATTAGATTAGATTACTTACAGTGTGGAAACAGGCCCTTCGGCCCAACAAGTCCACACCGCCCCGCCGAAGCATAACCCACCCATACCCCTACATCTACATTTACCCCTTACCTAACACTACGGGCAATTTATCATGGCCAATTCACCTGACCTGCACATCTTTGGACTGTGGGAGGAAACCGGAGCACCCGGAGGAAACCCATGCAGACATGGGGAGAATGTGCAAACTCCACACAGTCAGTCGCCTGAGGCGGGAATTGAACCCAGGTCTCTGGCGCTGTGAGGCAGCAGTGCTAACCACTGTGCCACCGTGCCGAACCAGAGGACACAGCTTAAAAATACGGGGTAGACCATTTAGGACAGAGATGAGGAGAAACTTCTTCACCCAGAGAGTGGTGGCTGTGTGGAATGCTCTGCCCCAGAGGGCAGTGGAGGCCCAGTCTCTGGATTCATTTAAGAAAGAGTTGGATAGAGCTCTCAAGGATAGTGGAATCAAGGGTTATGGAGATAAGGCAGGAACAGGATACTGATTAAGGATGATCAGCTATGATCATATTGAATGGTGGTGCAGGCTCGAAGGGCAGAATGGCCTACTCCTGCACCTATTGTCTATTGTCTGTTGAAAGCATGGTCTTTCCCCACTGCACCTAGGCAGCAGCTGCCCCAGGCTTTAGTAGATCCCTCAGCACGTAAACCTGGATGTTGGAATGTGCCACTCTGTAACATCTTTGAACAATGGGAGAAGGGGTGGATTGCAGGTGGATTTGAGTCAGCGAACACATTGCACAGGGCGAGTGATTAAGGAAGCCTGTACGTTGCTGAGGTAAAAACTAAAGTTTTATGTCCCTTACCACCTGTGGAGTTCAGGCACGGTAATACAAATAAGTAAGGCATTCAATTTTCCTGATTAGAATGGTGCTGGAAAAGCACAGCATGTCAGGCAGCATCCGAGGAGCAGGAAAATCAACATTTCGGGCAAAAGCTCTTCATCAGGAATGAGAAGTTGATTTTCCTGCTCCTCGGATGCTGCCTGACCTGCTGTGCTTTTCCAGCACCATGCTAATCTTGACTTTGATCTTCAGCATCTGCAGTCCTCACTTTCGCGTTAGCGGAGAGAGTTGGCCAAGACCATTCAAGAGACAGGATGGGGATGGGGTAATCCATTCTCCATTAAACTAATGGGAGTCAGGGCGACTCCCCAGTGGAGTCACCTGCTTAACCCCATCTGAGTTACTGATGGACGGGCAGGTAGTGAGCAGGTGGGATTCCACAGAGAGGGAGTTGAACAGTGTGTGAGGGAGCTACATGGACTGAAACAGGACATTAGGGACCAGAGGATCATACATGATTCGGGATGGAAGAGGCTGAGATTCCAAATGCGTGCTCATTGTCACTCCAAAGATATCAGACAAAAAAGGAAGGACTGGGAGGAAAGGTCATGTAACAGTCTCTAGTACAAGGGTCAAAGGGTCGTACTGGAGAAGTAATATGTGTGCATGTGAGAAAAGATCTTTGGTCACAGCTGAAACATGTTAGCAACTGATTTTGTTTTACAGAATTAACCAAGGCCAGCCAGTAAAGACTGAGTGTTTGGCTGCTTATTGCAATCCTCAAACTGAGGGAGTGTTGGGAGGTTGGGGCAGCAGTGAGGAGGATGCAGATTAGCATTCATCTAGAAACAAGAGCTCTCTTGCAGAGAATAAAAATGGCGCCACTTTCCAGTCGCTGACTAGTGACACTGGCATGTCCCGGGCTCCTTGGTAAGGGCCTTAGCCACTTTGTCCACAAGAGTATCAAATGTCAGCTGTACCCACCATCACAACTGCATCAACAAGTTAGGGAAAAGCACTGAGACTACAAGTAACTGACCCATCTCATCCGACGTGAAGCCCAGGACCAGAAAATGGACTAGTGTTGGTAAAGGATGGTAAACTTTGATATGTTAGCGCACACCATGAGTGGGTACCTTTGCTGTTTAGGTGGGATATGGGCCAGAAGCAGGCAGGCGGGACTAGTTTATTTTGGATTATAGAGTCCTAGGGCTGTACAGCACCGAATTTATAGTAACCTTTGGTCCAACTTGTCCATGCTGACCAGATATCCTAACCTAATTTGCCAGCACTTAGTCCATATCCCTCTAAACCTACCTATTCATATACCCATCCAGATGCCTTTTAAATGTTGCAATTGCACCAGCCTCCACCACTTCCTCTGGCAGCTCATTCCATGCACACACCACCCTCTGTATGAAAAGTTGCCCTTTAGGTCTCTTTTATATCTTTCTCCTCTCACCCTATGCCCTCTAGTTCTGGACTCCCCCACCCCAGGGAATAGACCTTGTCGATTTATCGCAACCAAGCCCCTCATGATTTTAACAACCTCTATAAGGTCACCGCTCGATTATGCTCCGTTTGGACTAGTTAGAGTGAAGGGTCTGTTTGTGTGTTCTACGACTCTATGGTGTCCGGTTCAGACCTGAGCATTAGATACAGCATTGGTAAGACAAATGCAATAGTTGGTTTGGTCTAACGGTGGAGAGCAGCCAATGGCAGTTCAGGGAAAAGATTAACTAAAATACAAACTAGCCAACGATGTCACCACAGCATTTAACACAGAGATCTCAGCAGCCAATTCAATTTGTTTGTCAATTGTCATAAAAACCCCATTGGGTTCACCGAGCGTCCTTCAGGGAAGGGAACTGCTATCCTCACCTGATCTGACCTACATGTGACACCAGACTCACAGCGATGTGGTTGACTCTACACTGCCCTCTGGGCAATAAACACTGGCCTGGAGAGGACAGTAACAGAGAAAAAGACGCTCTCTGGGCGGTCCGAAACCTGATGATCTTCCAGCTGAAGGAGTTGACCCCGACTACCTTGGAATGTGCAACACTCAGTCGGGGTCAACTCCTTCAAAGTTTACCATCCTTTACCAACACTAGTCCATTTTCTGGTCCTGGGCTTCGCGTCGGATGAGATGGGTCAGTTACTTGTATTCTCAGTGCTTTTCCCTAACTTGTTGATGCAGTTGTGATGGTGGGTACAGCTGACATTTGATATTCTTGTGGACAAAGTGGCTAAGGCCCTTACCAAGGAGCCCGGGACATGCCAGTGTCACTAGTCAGCGACTGGAAAGTGGCGCCATTTTTATTCTCTGCAAGAGAGCTCTTGTTTCTGGATGAATGCTAATCTGCATCCTCCTCACTGCTGCCCCAACCTCCCAACACTCCCTCAGTTTGAGGATTGCAATAAGCAGCCAAACGGTCAGTCTTTACTGGCTGGCCTTGGTTAATTCTGTAAAACAAAATCAGTTGCTAACATGTTTCAGCAGTGACCAAAGATCTTTTCTCACATGCACACATATTACTTCTCCAGTACGACCCTTTGACCCTTGTACTAGAGACTATTACATGACCTTTCCTCCCAGTCCTTCCTTTTTTGTCTGATATCTTTGGAGTGACTATGAGCACACATTTGTAATCTCAGCCTCTTACATCCTGAATCATGTATGATCCTCTGGTCCCGAATGTCCTGTTTCAGTCCATGTAGCTCCCTCACACACTGTTCAACTCCCTCTCTGTGGAATCCCACCTGCTCACTACCTGCCCGTCCATCAGTAACTCAGATGGGGAGTCGCCCTGACTCCCATTAGTTTAATGGAGAATGGATTACCCCATCCCCATCCTGTCTCTTGAATGGTCTTGGCCAACTCTCTCCGCTAACGCGAAAGTGAGGACTGCAGATACTGGAGATCAAAGTCAAGATTAGCATGGTGCTGGAAAAGCACAGCAGGTCAGGCAGCATCCGAGGAGCAGGAAAATCAACTTCTCATTCCTGATGAAGAGCTTTTGCCCGAAATGTTGATTTTCCTGCTCCTCGGATGCTGCCTGACATGCTGTGCTTTTCCAGCACCATTCTAATCAGGAAAATTGAATGCCTTACTTATTTGTATTACCGTGCCTGAACTCCACAGGTGGTAAGGGACATAAAACTTTAGTTTTCACCTCAGCAACGTACAGGCTTCCTTAATCACTCGCCCTGTGCAATGTGTTCGCTGACTCAAATCCACCTGCAATCCACCCCTTCTCCCATTGTTCAAAGATGTTACAGAGTGGCACATTCCAACATCCAGGTTTACGTGCTGAGGGATCTACTAAAGCCTGGGGCAGCTGCTGCCTAGGTGCAGTGGGGAAAGACCATGCTTTCAACAGACAATAGACAATAGGTGCAGGAGTAGGCCATTCTGCCCTTCGAGCCTGCACCACCATTCAATATGATCATGGCTGATCATCCTCAATCAGTATCCTGTCCCTGCCTTATCTCCATAACCTTTAATTCCACTATCCTTGAGAGCCCTATCCAAATCTTTCTTAAATGAATCCAGACACTGGTCCTTCACTGCCCTCTGGGACAGAGCATTCCACACAGCCACCACTCTCTGGGTGAAGAAGTTTCTCCTCATCTCTGTCCTAAATGGTCTACCCCGTATTTTTAATCCGTGTCCTCTGGTTCGGCACTCCCCCATCAGCAGAAACATGTTTCCTGCTGCCAGAGTGTCCAATCCTTTAATAATCTTATACGTCTCAATCAGATCCCCTCTCAGTCTTCTAAACTCAAGGGTATACAAGCCCAGTCGCTCCAGTCTTTCAGTGTAAGGTAATCTCGCCATTCCAGGAATTGACCTCGTGAACCTATACTGCACTCCCTCAATAGCCAGAATGTCTTTCCTCAAATTTGGAGACCAGAACTGCACACAGTACTCCAGGTGTGGTCTCACCAGGGCCCTGTACAGCTGCAGAAGAACCTCTTTGCTTCTATACTCAATCCCTCTTGTTATAAAGGCCAGCATGCTATTAGCCTTCTTCACTACCTGCTGTACCTGCATGCTTACCTTCATTGACTGGTGTACAAGAACACCCAGATCTCTTTGTACTGCCCCTTTACCTAAATTGATTCCATTTAGGTAGTAATCTGCCTTCCTGTTCTTGCCACCAAAGTGGATAACCATACATTTATCCACATTAAACTGCATCTGCCATGCATCTGACCACTCACCTAACCTGTCCAGGTCACCCTGTAATCTCCTAACATCCTCCTCACATTTCACCCTGCCACCCAGCTTAGTATCATCAGCAAATTTGCTAATGTTATTACTAATACCATAATCTATATCATTAACATATATTGTAAAAAGCTGCGGTCCCAGCACTGATCCCTGCGGTACCCCACTGGTCACTGCCTGCCATTCCGAAATGGAGCCGTTTATCACGACTCTTTGTTTCCTATCAGCCAACCAACTTTCAATCCAAGTTAGTACTTTGCCCCCAATACCATGTGCCCTAATTTTGCTCACTAACCTTTCTGCTGAGGTTAAATGGTGGACCCTCCTAGTGCCTCAACTGCATACGAATGTAATCTTGCACAAGCAAGAGATGACTTTGGTTTCTTTGTTGGATAGAATCAAACTCCAAGGTTTGTGTGTTTTCGTCAAACAGAACCGAACTGCTTTAGTGACTTTGTATGTTTATGAATTTTTTTTTGTGAAGTTAGTACGCTTTTGAAATTAAAAATAAATTGTGGCTGAACCGGCTCATGTCGGCTAGGCTTCCACCCAACTCGCAAACTGGTCAGTAATGACCAAACTATCAACTTTGCCGACTCGGTCTATCAGGTCTTTGCAATTTATCTTACCTCAGTTCGATTACTTTGACCCTTGTAATAGAGACTGTTACATGACCTTCCCTCCCTTTCTTGCCTGATGCCTTTGGAATGTCTATGATGTCCTCCGCAGTGAAGGACAATGTGAAATGTTGGTTTAAATTCCCTGCCATTTCCCCTTCCCCGTTATCAATTCTCAGTTGCATCCTCCAACGGTCCCCATTCACTTTAGTTACTCTTTCTTTTCATATCCTTGGAGAAGTTCTTGCTGTTTACTTTTATATGTCTGGCCAATTTACTCTCAATAAATAATTTTCTCCCCTTTTACTCATCTGCTGCTGGTTCCTAAGAAAAGAGCCCCAATCCTCTTGACTACCACTCGTTTTTGCTGCATTACTTTCACTGGATACACTTCTTGATAGCTTTTATTAATCACAGGTGGTTCACACTTTCTCACTGAGGTTTTTGCTGAACGTTATGAAGTATCTGTTTAAACGTCGGTCATTGCTCATCTGCTGACCTCTGCCCTCCCCACCCCAGTCTATTTCCCCAGTCCCCTCCAGACAACTCTTCCTTCATCTGCTGACCTCTGCCCTCCCCTCCCCAGTCTATTTCCCCAGTCCCCTCCAGACAACTCTTCCTTCATCTGCTGACCTCTGCCCTCCCCTCCCCAGTCTATTTCCCCAGTCCCCTCCAGACAACTCTTCCTTCATCTGCTGACCTCTGCCCTCCCCACCCCAGTCTATTTCCCCAGTCCCCTCCAGACAACTCTTCCTTCATCTGCTGACCTCTGCCCTCCCCACCCCAGTCTATTCCCCCAACCCACTTCAGACAAATTTTCCTTCATCCCTCTGTAATTGCCCTTATTTCAGTTAATGACACTGGTTTGAGAACCAAGATGTACTCTCTCTCTCAAACTGAATTTGAAATTCTGATTCCTGATGAAGGGCTTATGCCTGAAACGTCGACTCTCCTGCTCATCGGATGCTGCCTGGCCTGACCACACTTTCAACCCTGATCTCCAGCATCTGCAGTCCTCACTTTCTCCGAACTGAATTGAAATTCTCCCATGTTGTGATTGCTACCTCCCTGAAGATCCTCAGATCTCAAATTAATCTTCATTGCATATTGCTAGTGTTATGGATCAGACCAAACCCCCTCAAATTATTCAGAAGATAGTCAGGATGCTAACCTTTTCTTATTTTGAAGGTAAATGTGACACGTTGCTTTTCAGACGTAATTCGATTGGTCACCTACTGGATTTAAAGCAAAACATTATTCATGCACTATAGTTAAAATACAACAAAAGAGAAAAGGGATTGGAATAACTTAGCTCTGTTGGAAAACATACCAGTTACTATTACTAATTAACTGTTCCAATACAGTAACATCCCATAAACACATCCCCTGCAAAAGACAAATTCACAAGACAGATTATCTCACAAACAATTCCAGTAGGAGGCACAGAACCCCCCAGGTTTTGGCTGTAACTGAGAGAAGGAAAAAATGGCTTCCCTTTCTTCAAGAGTTCAACAACTGATGGAAGCTAAAATTCTGTGGGTGGGAGCCTGACCACACTTGTTCAGGCTGCTTCTATTGTTCCAACTTTTTTTGAAAAAAAATCTAAGCCTTCACAAGTTGTCTTTTCTTCTCAGAGACCGCTCACTGCCTCAGCCTTAAAAATCTCTCTTCAAAAAAAAAGGACAAAATAACCTCTTAAAGCCATAACATTGTCACACTAGATCTAAAGAGAGCCTATTCTTGGGTGGGTAGTACGATACTGCTCTGAGAAACAATGATGCAATGACACGTTCTCCACATTTGTCTTCCATGCTAATTTCACCCATCTGATTTGTTCAATCAATGTGCAGATTCAAATTATCCAGGTTAATTGTAATGCTTTTCTTCACGCCTGATGTAGACTTTGTCCCCGCGTGAGGCAATTCTTTGGGGAACTATTGACGACTCCCACCTGGGACTTCTTTTTCTTGCCATTCCTTATTTCCACCCAAAGTGATTGCGTATCCTGATCTATTGCACACTGATCACCTCCTTTATTATCAAATCTACCCCACCTCCCTTTTTGTCTGTTCTTCTCGAAGATCAAATACCCTTGAATATTGGGTTCCGAATGTAGGTCGCCATGTCTATTTCTATTTGTACCGCCAACTCCTTTACCTTGTTTCAAACATTGCATGCAGATTAAAAAACCTCAAGCCGTGACGTTTTACCATCACTACTTTATCTGGTTCCAATTTCTGCCGAATCAGCTCTTTATATTCTCTGCCCCTTCCTGTCACAGTTGGATTATGTTCGTCTCTTGACTATCCAGAACCCCTGTTTTCTTGTTTCTTTTTAAACCTCCCTTCAATCGAACCCATCCCCAAGTAATTTATTTAAAAACGTACACACAATTCTTCTTGTACGATTCACGGGTTCCGACATCTTTCAAATGATGCCCATGGAACAAATCCCTTTTTATCCAACACTGGTGCCAGTGCCATATGAGTTAGAACTAATTCCTTAGAATGCCTACAGTGTGGAAGTGGGTCATTCAGCCCATCAAGTCCATATCAACCCTCTGAAGAACAGACTACCCCTTTGACCTCTCTGTGTAACACTCTATTGCCATTGGCCAACCCTCATAACCTTTTGGTACATGTTTGGGAAGAAGCCCACACAGAGTCACCTGAGACTGGGATGAACCCAGGTCCCTGGCACTGAGAGTTGACAGTGCTAACCACTGAGCCACCATGCCAACCCATTTCTGCCAAGCTACTCTTTCAGCCATGCAATTACCCCATCCTGATTTACTTGTGGCTCAGGTCCTAATGCTGAGAACCTTACCTTTGTGATGTTGTGTTTTAATTTTACTCCGAGTTGCTCATCATCCCTCAGTGGAACCTCTTTCCCAGTCCCATGTCGTAGATACTTATGTGAACTATGACAACGGGATTTTTCCCCTCCCACTCCAATTTCCTCTGTAGCGTAGAAATGGTGCCCTGAACCTTCAGACTCACTCCCATATCTGGCAGGTGGCTCAGCTCAGACTTTCTCCACATTGGGAACTGAGTGTGTTCTCTGGCTGCCACATCACTCACCGGTTCCATATCAGCACAGAGTCTGATGTCACCATTTGGTTTCTGCACAATTCCAGTAGAGTTCACCCACGATGTTGATTCTTCGACTCGTTCAATGATGTCTTGGTCAATCAATTGCTTTACTTAAACCTCAACTTTCTCTTTCGGATCAGAGGACGTTCTGCGTTTAGGATGGGCTATAGACCCAATGCTGTTGTCAGTGGTGAATCTCATTTAGCAGTTGCGCAATTTCCCAATTTCCTGAGACACTGACTTATCAAAGTTCCCCGTAGGATTTCACCAAATATGTTTTTAATCCAAACACGTAGCACTGTTACAATTTGGACAGCTGCTCTCCTCAGAACAGGCTCACGGTTCTCCTCAATCAGTACAGATTTTGCCTCCACATTCTGACCCAGCTCTCACATCCACAGTGAAGCTTGAAGTGGAGCGTTAGAGAAAGTCATTGGGTCATATAGCACGGAAACAGGCCCTTCGTTCTGACTCATGCATGGCGACCAGATATCCTAAATTAATCTAGTCCCATTTGCCACCATTGATATATATCCCCCTGAACAGAATTGAATGCAGGTTTCCCAACCGTGGCCTAACCAATGTCGTGTACAGTCACAGCATGGCCACCCAACCCCTGCACTCAATGCACTGACCAATGAAGGCAAGTGTACTAAACAGCTTCTTCATTACCCTGTGTGCCTGCGCCTCCACTTTCACAGAACTACAAACCTGAGCCCCAAGGTCTCTTTGTTCAGCAACGTTCCCCTGCACCAACCATTAACTGCACAGGTCCTGCCCTGATTTGTCTTACCAGAGTGCAGCACCTCACATTTATCCAAATTAAACTCCATCTCCCACTTCCCAGCCCATCTGATCAAGGTCCTGTTGAACTCTGAGGTAACCTTCTTCGTTGTCCACTACACCCATCAATGTTGGTGTTAACTGTGGAGCAAGGATAGAGTTTTTTGAGATGTGTACTTGATCCTCCTTGACTTGAGTTCTCTCAGCAGTGCTCTGTCAGTAACAAGTTACTGTCTCTGCCTGAAGAAGGCTCATTCCACCAACACCACCAACAATACTCACTTCCTTACAGTCGCCCCTTTCCCCGCCCCACCACGCCCCTTTCCCCGCCCCACCACGCCCCTTTCCCCGCCCCACCACGCCCCTTTCCCCGCCCCACCACGCCCCTTACCCCGCCTCCCGCCACGCCCCTTTCCCCGCCTCCCTCCCCGTTCCTGTCCCCGCCCCTTTCCCCGCCTCCCGCCACGCCCCTTTCCCCGCCTCCCTCCCCGCTCCTGACCCCGCCCCTTGCCCCGCCCCCTGCCCCACACGCCCACCTCCCCGGAGGCTATTCGCAGTCCCACCACTCGGTGCGCTGTGGAAATGTGTCCGGACTGACACACGGGTGGTCGGAAGGTTCCCGGTTTCCGGGAGAGGCCGGAACGCGCGCTCGGTGTCACCATGAGAACCAACCGAGTTTATAAACTGTGGATCCACAAGAAGGGCTTCGGCGGCAGCGGTGAGTGTGGGGGCCCGGGCCCGGGACAGTGTGTGTGAGGGGGGGGCTCTGGGCCCGGGAGAGCGGTGCAGACTCCCCCTGGGCCTCTCCCCAGTGACTGCGGCAGAAAACTGTTGGATCCTGCTCAGGGTTTACCCTCCACCCCCCTCACCCCCTACCCCCCAACCCCCGTCCCTCTCCCTCTCCCCCTCCCCCCGTCCCCCTCCCCCCGTCCCCCTCCTCCCGTCCCCCTCCCCCCGTCCCCCTCCCCCTCCCCTCACCTCCCCCCACCCCCCCCTCCCCCCGTCCCCCTCCCCCTCCCCCCGTCCCCCTCCCCCCGTCCCTCTCCCTCTCCCCCGTCCCCCGTCCCCCTCCCCTCACCTCCCCTCACCTCCCCCTCCCCCCCCCAACCCCCCTCCCCCCGTCCCTCTCCCTCTCCCTCCTCCCCCTCCCCCTCCCCCTCCCCCTCACCCTCGAAGGGCAGAATGGCCTACTCCTGCACCTATTGTCTATAAACACTTTGTCGTGTTTCTACCAAAGCCCCACCCTCGTTAGTCAGTTTTCTTATTTAAAAAAAACGCTTCCCCTTCCGTTGAGGTAGGTGCTCTGATCTACCAACATCCTGGGGGTTACCATTGATCAGAAACTCCTCCACTGGACTCACCACAGACACACGGTGGTTACAAGAGCATGTCAGAGGTGAGGAATACTGCAGTGAGTAACTCACTCCTGACTCCTCAAAGCCTGGTCCCACCATCTCCAAGGCACAAGTCACGAGTGTGGTGCAATACTCCCCACTTGCTGAGCTGGGGGCTGCTCCAACAACACTCAAGAGATTTCACACCATCCAGGACAAACCAGCTCCATGATCGACACCACATCCTCAAGCATCCACTCCCTCCCCCACCAATGCTCAGTAGCAGCGGTGTGTACTGTCACCAAGATGCATTTCAGACATTCACCAAAGATCCTCAGGCAGCACCTTCCAAACCCACCGCCACTTTCACCGAGAAGGACAAGGGCAGCAGACACAGGGGCACACCGTCACGCGAAAGTTCCTCTCAAAGTCACTCGCTATTCTGATTTGGAAATATATCACTGTTCCTTCACTGTCACTGGGTCACAATCCTGGAACTCCCTTTCTTGCTAAATGTGGCCATCACTTACAACACAGTGCACTCTACAAACTCTGTCTCTGACCTATTGACTCTCTGGGGACAGCTGTCTGAGGTCCTCCCTTTCTGCTTGTAATTCCAGTGTCATTTGATGAGGTACCAACTGCACGTTTGTCAAAAAATGGAGACCGTCTGTATCTGCATTTGTCATGTTTCGTGTCTTTGTCCCTGTCTCTGATCACGGTGGCTCAGTGGTTAGCACTGCTGCCTCTCAGCGCCAGTGACCCAGGTTCGATTCCAGCCTCAGTCTGTGTGAAGTTTGCTCATTCTCCCTTTGTCTGCGTGAGTTTCCTCTGGGTGCTCCAGTGTCCTCCCACAGTCAAAACATGTGAAGGTTAGGGTGAATTGGCCATGTTAAATTACTCGTGGTGTTCAGGGATGTGTAGGTTAGGGTGAATTGGCCATGTTAAATTACCCGTGGTGTTCAGGGATGTGTAGGTTAGGGTGAATTGGCCAGGCTAAATTACCCGTGGTGTTCAGGGATGTGTAGGCTAGGGTGAATTGGCCATGTTAAATTACCCGTGGTGTTCAGGGATGTGTAGGTTAGGGTGAATTGGCCATGCTAAATTACCCATCGTGTTCAGGGATGTGTAGGCTAGGTGCATTAGTCAGAGGTAAACATAATGTAATAGGGTAGGGGAATGGGTTTGGGTCGGTGTGGGCTTGTTAGGCAGAAGGGCCTGTTTCCACACTGTAGGGATTCTATGATCTGCTGAAACGCTTGTCCGTGGCTTTGCAATCTCTGGCCATGACCATTTCAAAGCACCCCCCCAGCTCACCTCCTGAAACTTGAGGTTACCCAAAACTCTGCTGTCTATGTCTTAACTCATTAATTCCCAATAATACATCACTCCTGTACTTGTTGACCACATTGACTCTAAGTTAAGTAATTTGTCTATTTTAAAATTCAAATCTAATTTCAAATACCTCCATGGTTTTGCCCTTTCCTACTCTGTAACCTTTTCCAATCCCAAAGCTGCCCAAGATCTGTGCCTCTTCAGTGCTGATGTCTTGACCTTCCCCATTTTTACTTGGTATCCTATTGGATGTGGAGCCTTCCACTTCTGGAACATTAACACTGGAATTCCTTCCGTAAGCTACTTTGGTACTCAACCTTTCTTTCGTCTTTAAGATGTACTTTAAAACGAACCTCTTTGACCGGGATTTCGGTCATCTGACCTCGCTGTTATTCAAGCTATCTCACAGAATGTGGGCATCACTGGTCGTTGCCCTTGAGAAGCTGACAATGAGCTGTTGCCTTGAATTACTATAATCTGTGTGGGGTTGATACACCCACAATGTTTCTAGAAAGGGCATTCCAGGATTTTGACCTGGAAGAACAGCAATAAATTTCCAATGGATGGTGACTATCATGGAGGGGAGTTTGCATGTGTGGTGCTCCCATGTATCTGCTGCCCCTTGTCCTTCCAGCTGATAAAGGGTACAGGTTTGGAAGGCACTGTTTTGTTGTGTGGAATGTGGTTTTTCAGTATTCCTGTGAAGCACCTGTGTTTTTTGCTGTTCTGAAGCTGCTACACATATGCAAGTTGTTGTTGGCTTCATACTTTTCACCTCTTGTTTCCCTCAGACTATGAGTTGATGGTGAACCCCAAAGTTTTCCCTCAGGTGAAGCTGGGCGACATTGTGGAGGTTGCACATATTAATGATGAGTACAGGTAAATACAGCAACTTGGTTGCAGTGAATTGCTTTCAGTTGAATGTTACTACTTGTGAGGCACAGAGCCTTTCTTGTTACATGTGCAACACCAAAGGTTTAATGTATAATTTTTGTGATTAACTTCCAGAGCTACAATATCTTTAGACAGTCAAAAACAGTTTGGTGCTACTGTGCTGGAGGAGCAGCAACGCTTTTTTTGCTTTGCTCGAACTAAATGAGACTGGGGTTGAAAAATTGGTGTGGGTGTGCAGGAATATTGGAAGATGACTTACGTGGGTCTAGTGCATTAGTGATGTCAGCATCAATCTTCATGTAGTTATACAGCACAGAAACAGACCCTTTTGGTCCAACCAGTCCACACGATGTTCTGAAATTAAACTAGTCCCACCTGCCTGCGCTTGGCCCATGTCCATCTAAATCTTTTCTATTCGTGTCGCTGTCCAAATGCTTTTTAAATCTTGTAACTGTACCTGCATCCATCACTTTCTCTGGCAGTTCATTCCACACACATATATCTCTCTCTATATAAAGTTGTCCCTTATATCCCTTTTAAATCTTTCTCCTCTCATCTTAACGATATGCCTCTAGTTTGGAAGTCCCCAAACTAGGGAAAAGATCATTGCTATTCACCTTAGCTTTGTCCCTTCTGATATTATAAACCTCACTAAGGCCACTCCTCAGCCTCCTATGCTCTAGTGAAAGAAGCCCCAAGCCCTTCCAGTCTATTTGTGATATCTCAAAACACTTCATTCCCAGCCACGTCCTGTTAAATCTCTTCTGAACCCTCTCTAGTTTAATAATACCCTTCCTATAATCTGTTTGTGTCACCTCATCCCAGTGTGGCATCAGGGTTGGGTGCCAGATGGGAGTGATTGAGGGTGGGTTGCCATGACCTATGACTCTACACTTGAAGTGCAGCACTGACTGAGAGTTGGATCATCTGGCTGTTTTGTGAGTGGTCAGGGACGGGGGTGGGGGGTGGGGGGTGGGGGGGGTGGGGGGGGGGGGGGGGGGTCGTGCTTCCGCAAGTGAGAGTGAGGCAGGTAGAGGAGGCACCTCCAGGACAGGTGTGCAGCAGTGTCAGCTTCTGCAACGAGTTTGAGTTCCTCTCAGTTTGAGAGTGGGGGCATGAGCGAATTGATCATGGTACAAGAAGCCATTCCAGCAGGAGAAGGAGGGGGAGAGCAGGCAGGAAAGTGGCAATCGTAGGGGACTGCATGGTCAGGGGGATGGACACTGCAGCAAAGAGTATGGGTCCACCCACTCTGTTCTCTATCCCCTGCCAGGGTTCAGGATACCTGCTGTGGGCTGGGAGGGAGAGAATGCAGTTGTCATTTTACAAATGACCTATCTTCCCTTTCCCCGTACATGGAGCATAATCATTGTTATATTGTCTCTATTATTCACAGCCCGCTGCTTCTTCAGGTGAAATCTTTGAAAGAAGACTTGCAGAAAGGTAACCCAGTGAATTATTTTGCATCGTTTCCTGCAGTGGCTGGGCAAGAGTGGAATTTAGCAGGTGGTGAACAGTGTCGGTGTTAAACAGGCTGATACAAACAAACAGTAACATCAGAACTAAGACAGGGGTGTCCACTAATTTTACACACGTCACCGAATTGATGTTGTGAAGTCAGAACTGAGTTTGGATCAGTCACAGACAGGAGTGTATCACAGGATCAGTGACCTCCAGAAGCTCAGGCTAATGCTCTTAGGTCATGGGTTCGAATCCCAAATCTGGTGGCATTTTATGTTTAATAATCACCTCAGAAGGTTGATCTTGAAATTATCGCCAGTTGACAATTCATCTGGTTCACTAACATCCATTAACAGAAGGAAATCTTTACCTTCTTGCCTGGTGAGGTGTGATTCCAAACCCCTAATCTTGTGGCTGGTCCTTTAAAGTGCCCCCTGAAATATCTGAGCAGTTTACCACTGCATTCTTGGACAGGTAGCAAACTCCTGCCCACATCACAAGGATGAATTTTCTTTTTAAAAATCAACACACATGGGAAAAGAGTCTTTCTCCATTCTCAAAGCAACTTATGGTCAAGGAGTTTTGCATTGCTGAGGTAGGACGTGTAAGGAAGATAGATGCCAAATTTAAAATGCTGTGTCTGGAAGACGAGAACATTGACATGTTACAAAAGGGAAGTGTGGCATTTTCCACAGGGCCTTACCTGTGAAGAAGAGGAAGGCCTAGCTAGGTTGTTGTTGACTGAGGGAAGAACACTAGCCCAGGCAAGAGCAGGGGTCACTGCACCTCTTCAAATATTAAACTTAAAACAGAAACCGACACCTGTGGATGCTGGAAATCTAAAATGATGGCAGAAAGTGTTGACATTCTCAGCAGTCCAGGCACACACACCAGACAGAAAGTAAAGGTGCTTTTCTTCATTCACTCGTGGACATTGGCATCGCTGGCTGGGCCTACCCATCCCAAGATGCCCCTTGAGAAGGTGGTGGTGAGCTGCCTTTTGAACTGCTGCAATCCATGTGATTGCATTGACCCACAATACCGTTAGGGAGGGAATTCCAAGGTTTTGACCCAGAGAAGAGCCAGTGATATATTTCCAAGACAGGATGGAGGGGAGATTGCAGGTGGTGGTGTTTCCACGTATCTGCTGCCCTTGTCCTTCTTGGTGAAAGTGGCGGTGGGTTTGGAAGGTGCTGCCTGAGGATCTTTGGTGAATGTCTGAAATGCATCTTGGAGACAGTACACACCGCTGCTACTGAGCATCGGTGGGGGAGGGAGTGGATGCTTGAGGATGTGGTGTCGATCAAGGAGCTGGTTTGTCCTGGATGGTGTGAAATCTCTTGAGTGTTGTTGGAGCAGCCCCCAGCTCAGCAAGTGGGCAGTATTGCACCACACTCGTGACTTGTGCCTTGGAGATGGTGGGACCAGGCTTTGAGGAGTCAGGAGTGAGTTACTCACTGCAATATTCCTCACCTCTGACATGCTCTTGTAGTCACTGTGTTTATGTGGCCAGTCCAGTGAGTTTTTGGTCAATGGTTCAAGCTGGGTGTTCTTGGAAGAGCCTTGCTGACTGGCTTGAGCTTTTTCTATTTCTATTTGAAAGTAACAGTTCTGGGTTTATTTAGTTATCTGCTGGGATCCCTGGGGTAACCCTGTCGCACTATAGTGGGTTCTACATCTAATTAATCACCCATTCCCCCTTCCAGGGCAGGCTACAGACAGCAGCTGTGAGCTGACGTGACCCGAATGCCTCTGGAGTGAGACCAAGGGTAGGCTCCAAATCTGTGATCGAGAGGCACAGAGGAAAGCCTATGTCCCTGCTTTGACGCATTCAGTAAATCTCTTCTTCTGCCAAGTTCTTCCAGTCAGGAGGTGCTGGTTTAGGATCCCTCCCTGTTACAAAGCTTCATTTGTACTGACGAGAAACATGGGAGATCAGACAGGAGCACGGGTGTGCTGTTCGGCCCCTCGAGTCTGTCCCAGCTCTGTCTGGATCCCACAAGACCTTTACCTCAAGATCAGCCAATCTGTGACTGTTCAGTGATTGATCTTCTAGAGTTCTCTGGGCTCAACCATTCCAAAGATTCTTCACCCTCTCTGTGAAGAAATTCCACATCATCTCAGTCCACACCAGCTGAGGTCCTTAATCCTAGACTACCTGTCCTGTTTGTGGACCCAACCTGGAGAGACAGGCTTCTGTGGTCTGATCTCTCCCTTCAGCTTCCTCTTTATCTCTATCTCTATCTCTCGCTCTCTCCCTCTCTCTCTCTCTCTCTCTCCCTCTCTCTCTCTCTCTCTCTCTCTCTCTCTCTCTCTCAATCCTTTTCAAAATTCCTGTTTCCTGGTGTATTTAGCTCCATATCTCATTCCGCCTTTAGTGTCATCCCCATGTTTTTTGATAAATTCTTGTAAACTTTTCTCCTCAGACTTCCATTGCTACTTTGAAGGTCTGTCCAGTTCCAACCTTACCAGCTACAGTTATTCCCCAATTCTCTATTTTGTGTGTGTGTGTGTGCGTGTGGAAAAAAAGTCCTGGATGTTGGGTTGGTTTCTTGTAGGTGCAGTTCCCGCAGCCACCTGTTCGGAGGTTCAGCAGCAGGAGGCCCAAGAACCTTTATGGACGGCAAAAATAGTTGTGCAGCAGCTTTGTTTTCTTCAAATAAAATCTCATCAGTATGTTGGGGGGGGTGGGGGGGCATGGAAATAAATTCCTTTTGAGGCTCGTTATGACATAAATATAATTACATATCCTGTTGTTTGCCTCAGAAACTATTAGTGTGGATCAGAGTGTGGCCCAGGTGTTTAAACTTCGGGCTTACCAGGATGTCTATGTCAATATTGTGGATCCCAAGGTGAGTGGTGTGTTTTGTTTTTATCTCCTGCACTTATTTCTCTGCCACCTGTACATTGTTACCTTAGAATGATAGAATTCCCACAGTGTGGATACGGGCCATTGAGCCTACCAAGTCCACACCCCTCTCTTCCCCTGCCCGCCCTGGGGAGGGTCTGAGAGGATAAGGAACTGGAATCCAGGCCGCTCTTTCTGAATGTTGCTTGATTCACACCCAACTCAATTTTTTTACTTGCAGTTAGCACCCAACAAAAAGAACCTTCTCTCTCTGGCCTGGCAGCCGCCTGTCTTCCATTTGGGAAACTCTGCTCCTGTTTTGTAGAGTCATACAGCAGGAAAACGGACCCCTCAGTCCATCGATTCCATGTTGACCATGCTCCGAAACTAAACTGGTCCCGTTTGCCTGTACTCGGCCCAGCTCCCCGCAAAGCTTTGCAATTCATGTATTTATTTAAATATCTTTTAAATGTTGTAACTGTACCCACCACTTCCTCTGGCAGTTCATTCCACACATGAACCACTCTCTGTGTGAAAAAATTGCCCCTCATTCCCTTTTTAAAACTTTCCCCTCTCGCCTTAAAGACACACCCTCTAGTTTTTCTTTGAGACATGCATGGTACAGACACCCGGTGATCTCTCACATTAAAAGCTTCACGGGGGAAGGGGACAGGGTCTCTACATTTACCAGCGGGTAAATAGAGCTTGTTACATTGAGACCTGTCCAATGCTCTGATGAGAGTGTCTGGTTTTTGTGGGGTTTCTGTCTGTGTCTTTTTGAGGCTAAAATGCGTGGGAGTATCAGGAGATGTATGTATTTCATGGTAACCCTCTCCTCCCCCTGTTATTTATGAATGTACCCCAGATTTCAGTCTGTTCACTGGTTGTGTTAAAAGATGATGCTTTTGGAAGCTGGGTATTAATTTCCAACTGGCTGTAATTGCACCCTTGTGGGTGCTCACTGTCTGAATCTGTAACAGGATGTGGCGCTTGACCTGGTAGAGCTTACCTTCAAGGACCAGTACATTGGACGCAGCGACATGTGGCGGTTAAAGAAAAACCTGGTAAGTTGGCGATCAGTTTTCAGTTCACTGTGGCCATGGACTGCTTCTGAATTCCAAACTTCGATCGATAAACAGATCACCTCTGCCTGCTTGTTGCAATCACCTTTGGAACAGAAGCAGAGTGGTGCTGGAAAAGCACAGCAGCCCAGGCAGCATCTGAGGAGCAGGAGAATCGACGTTTCAGGCAAAAGCCCTTCATCATCATCATTCCTGATGAAGGGCTTTTGCCCGAAACTTTGATTTTCCTGCTCCTCGGATGCTGCCTGACCTGCTGTGCTTTTCCAGCACCACTCTGATCTAAACTCTAGTTTCCAGCATCTGCAGCCCTCACCTTTGCCTTCGGAACAGAATCAGCCCACTCAGCTCTTCAGGTCTGTTCCACGTTTCAATCCAATCGCAGCTGATCTGGACTCTAAAACAAAAGCAATCTTGTGGCTTTAATGCCAATCTACACCCCCCCCCCCCCCCTCCAAAATCCATCTATCAAATTGCAGTTGTGAAATGTTCAATTCACTGCATTTCTTGTGTGTCTCTTCCAGGTTAACACCTGTGCCTATGTCACTCAGAAGGTGGAATTTGCTGGAATAAGGTCAGATTTGTCGTTCTCTAGTGTTTCCAATTTGGAAAATAGGTCCTGTGAGACAGAAGCATTGGAATGTGGCACTTATCAGTTGTTGGTGTATTATTTTGTCCTCCATTTTGGAGCCTCATCTTCTGGGATACACACAGGCGGGGCTTGTGGTGTTGCCGGGAGCAACGTGTAGAAGTAGCTGCAGTCAAGGTTCATGTCTCTCTCGTGTCCCTTTGCAGCTGGCTCCTGATCAACTTCATACACTCTCAGTGGCAGGTAACCTGCCTTTTCTGAATCATTGATAGACAGGCAGGAGGCTGGAAGAACACAGCAAGCCAGGCAGCATCAGGAGGGGGAGAAGGCAATGTTTCAGGTGTAACCCTCCTTCAGGACCGGGGGTAGGTGTGGGGGGGAGCTGCAGATAAAGGGGGAGGCGGGGGCAGGGTTGGTGAGGTGAGGATGGGTGAAGGCCGGCAGAGGGCATGACCTGGTTGGTTATTGGGAGGAATGAATCCGGTTGGTGGGAGGGAGCAGTGGGAGGGGCTGGGAAGGGAGTCGGGGGATGGGGAGGGAGGTTATTTGAAATTGGAGAACTCAGTGTTGAGTCCTCCGGGCTGTCAGCTGCCCAGGTGGAGGATGAGGTGGTGTTCCTCTCATTTGAGGTTTGGTTTGTTGTGGCAATGGAGAAGACCAAGGATGGTCATGTCGGAAAGGGAGTGGGAAGGTCACAGCTGGAATATTATGTTCAATTCTGCACGCCACATGTTAAGAAAGGTGCCAGTGCTTTTGCGAAGGTCCGGAACAGATTTCTGGAGATTATGCCAGGATTGAAAGACCTCCGATGTGTTGAGTCACTGGAGGAGCTGAGATTGCTCTCTTTAGAACAGAGAAGCTTTAGAAGAGATGTTAACAGTTGTGATGGGATTTGAAAAGATGAGGGAAGAAGTTGTTTGGAACAGCTTGGAATAACCAGATGGCACAAAGTGATGAAAGCTATAATCGGAAAATAATCGGAAGCAATGACTAAAGTGCATCAACTCTAAGAAAGCATATGACTGCAGCCAGGGATCTGGGAGAGCCCCTGGAGTGTTAATGGGTGGAATGTCCATCGTGCTGAGTTTACAACAGCTAAGAAAGTCACTCATTTCAGTTTTGAGTTCAGAACAGAAGGTTCGTGGTCTCAGTTCGGGAGGGTCAGGAATTCGGATCAGAAGAGCAAAAAGGAGCTCCTAGGGGAACCAGTTTAAGTTCAAAGAAGTCAGGCACAATTCTGAAGCGTTTTGGTTTTATGGAGTTTTCAAATGAGGAGAATTTGAATCGAAGTCTTCAAATTATTATAACTGAGAAAGTTTAGGCTGTCAGAATTGTGAAACATTTATGTTAACAGACTCAGAAAGGAATTGTCTAACTGTTCAATTGGAAACGAAACTGGGGGGAGTCAATTAAACAAAATTTCGAGTGATAGGTGAGGGTGATAGGCTGGAGTTGGTCGAGACTTTGTTTTGCTTTTGATATGAAGCTTCTAACTGTATTGCATACATGGACAACTTTTACTTTTCTATGCACTAAATTTATGTTCTGATTTGAAAGAACATCTTCATAAAAATGTGTCAGCGATTAACCATCACAGTAGCCAACGGCATGAGTTAAATATTTCATCTATCATGCTGGTTGTCCATCAGTGATCACATTTGTCAAGTATTAAAGTTATGGTCCCAGCTGATAGTGCTAGTGGACAAGTCTGATCCCAGAATGAAACTTTGATAATTCTTTTTGCTCTAGTTAATATAGTGGCCCTTCACTGAAGTGAGGTCACATAAGGTTGCAGGGTTTCTTCAACAATAGAACAGAAGTTTATTAAACACACAGCAAAGCAAAATCTCATCCTGCTTCTGACATGACACATTCTAGAGACTGAAATCTCATAAAACTACTTGTCTATATCAAATCTTTCAGTTCGATCTGTTTTCCCCAGTTCTTCTCTGGGAAGTAATCTTATTTGAATACTCTCCAAACTGAGAGCTTAGACTTTCTCAGCTTTTAATAACCTGCAGTTTCCAACCAAACACCTTTGGTTTGGAAGATTCATAATCCAAACTTTTATGCTGAGGTGACTGTGCTTTTCCTGAACTGTTCAGTACACCTTTCCAGGAGAAAGACAGTACTTACTTCTGATCCCAGGCAGGTTTCCTGTGAACAGCTCCTCAAGCTTTCAGTTTTTGGATTTTTGAATCTAAAATAGAGTCATAGAGCCTTCAGTTCCATTCAACTATGCCAACCAGATATCCAAGGCCCTTATCCCTCTAAACCCTTCTTACTCATATACCCATCCAGATGCCTTTTCATTGTAATTGTACCAGCCTCTACCACCTCCTCTGGCAGCTCATTCCATACACACACCACCCTCTATGAAAAAGTTGTCCCTTAGCTCCCATTTGAATATTACCCCGCTCACCTTAAACCTTTGCCCTCTTGTTCTGGACTCCCCCGCCCCAGAAAAATACCTTGGCTATTCACCCAATCCATGCCCCTCATGATTTTATAAACCTCTATCGGGTCACCCCTCAGACTCCGACGCTCCGGGGAAAAGAGTCCCAGCCTATTCAGCCTCTCCCTATAGCTCGGACCCTCCAACACCCCGGCAACATCAGTGTAGATCTTTTCTGCACCCTTTCAAGTTTAACAACATTTTTCCTACAGCTGGGAGACCAGAACTGAATGCAGTACTTCTGATTATTCTCAACTGAAAGCAAGCTAATGACCTCCAATTTTTGTCCCACTGTCATAAATCACCGCCATAATAAAAACTTGCATTACATTTTCAGAAAGTCCGTGCTTTTTAAAAAAATTCATCAATGGCAAGAGGGAATCACTAGCTAGGCCCAGTATTGATTGCCTGTCCCTAATTGCCCACAGGGCAGTGAAGAGTCAACACTTTGCATTGGGGCTGGAGTCACATGTAGGCCAGACCAGGGAAGGATGGCTGATTCCTCCTCTAAAGGGCATTTTAACTTCCTTTCTAACACTGACATTGGCCATTGTTCCTTTTATCATTCACAACAATAATCCAACATATGCTGCTATTTTAAAGTCAAAAATCTAAGACTGATTGCTAATATATGTATAAATCTCGCGCCTCACATCACATTATCGTCAACTGGGATGACAACAGCAGAGGTATAGATATGGGCAAAGAACCAAAGAAGTTGTTTTAATACAAAAACAACTTGTGTTCATGTAGCACCTTTAACATAAATGTGTTAAGGTGCTTCTTTGGGCTGTTATAAAGCAAACTTTGACACAAAATTTTGACAGAAATAGTAGGGTAGATGTCAGTGGTTTTTATGGAGTATCTTAAAGGAAGAAACGGAGATAGAGGGAAAGAGAGCTTCAGAACACAAGAAATAAACGCAGGAGTAGGCCCTTCGAGCGTGCTCCACCATTCAGTAAGATCATGGCTGATCTTGTGGACTCTGCTCCACTGATACCCGCTCACCACAACTCTGAATTCCTTTACTGTTCAAATGCTATCTATCTTTGCCTTAAAAACATTTGACAAAGAAACTTCAAATGCTCCACTGGGCAGGGAATTCCACTGGGCGGCACGGTGGCTCACAATGCCAGGGACCCAGGTTCAATCCCAGCCTCGGGTGACTGACTGTGTGGAGTTTGCACATTCTCCCAGTGTCTGCGTGGGTTTGTTCCGGGTGCTCCGGTTTCCTCCCACAGTCCAAAGGTGTGTAGGTTAGGGTGAATTAGCCATGTGAAATTGCCCCATAGTGTTCAGGGTTTGTAGGTTAGGGTGAATTGGCCATGCTAAATTGCCCCATAGTGTTCAGGGATGTGTAGGTTAGGGTGAATTGGCCATGCTAAATTACCCATAGTGTTCAGGGATGTGTAGGTTAGGGTGAATTGGCCATGCTAAATTACCCATAGTGTTCAGGGATGTGTAGGTTAGGGTGAATTGGCCATGCTAAATTGCCCCATAGTGTTCAGGGATGTGTAGGTTAGGGTGAATTGGCCATGCTAAATTACCCATAGTGTTCAGGGATGTGCAGGTTAGGGTGGATTGGCCATGCTAAATTACCCCATAGTGTTCAGGGATGTGTAGGTTAGGGTGGATTGGCCATGCTAAATTACCCCATAGTGTTCAGGGAGGTGTAGGTTAGGTGCATTAGTCACGCGAAATGTAGAGTAATAGGATCGGGGAATGTGTCGAGGTGATATACTCTTCGGAGGGTCGGTGTGGACTTGTTGAGCCAATTGGCCTGTTTCACACTGTATGGTTTCTATGATTCTATGATAACAGATTCGCAACCCTTTGGGTAATGAAGTTCCTCCTCAACTCGGTGGTAAATCTGCAGCCCCTTATTTTGAAGCTATGCCCCCTTGTTCTAGTTTCACCCACCAGTAGAAACAACCTCCCTAGTTCTATCTTATTAATTCCATTCATCGTTTTCTGAGGTTCTATAAGATTCCCCTCCCCCCAATTCTTCTAAATTCCAATGAGTATAGTCCCAGTCTACTCCTACCTTTCCTCATAAGACAGCCCCCGTCAACTCCAGAATCAATCTAGTGACCCTCCTTTGCACCCTCTCCAGTGCCAGTACGTCCTTTCACAAGTAGGGAGACCAAAACTGCACACAGTACTCCGGGTGTGACCTTAACAGCGTAACCCCACATTCCTGATGAAAGCCTTATGCCTGAAGCATCGAGTCTCCTGCTCCTCGGATGCTGCCTGACCTGCTGCGCTTTTCCAGCACCACACTCTCGACTGCAGTGTAACCCCCCCATTTGAAACTGTTATGACACTTGGTAAACCCCTCTGCTAATTTAAACCCAACACCCCGAGGAGCTCACCTTCCACAGTGATCTGTTAAATTCTGAGAGGCAAAGGACTACCCCAGAGGTCACTACTTAAAGTAAGATTTAATAATGTTATTCTTTAAGTCCAACAGAGAACATTAAAACAACAACTATTTACAACTCCTCTCTCTTATACCTATCTTTTATCTTCCACTCTACAATACTGGTCTGATTTTTTTTAAAGAAAGCTCGTTTAAGATTTACAGAGAAAATAATCACTTTTCAAAATCAGCCAGCATTGTCGATTTTCCTCTGTAGACTTTCCTCTGGGTTTTCCTGGGTCATCTCTTCTTCGGTCTTCCGCTGCATAACATTTTCTTATGGACAGGTATCTTTCAGAGAGCTATTTGGTTAGCAGTCTATACTTGTTGGTGCTTGGCAGTTCTCCCCCTAACTGTTCAAAATGTACCATTTTATAACCCAAAACATCGGATTGGTTTGATGTCATCCCAAACAGTAAAATTCAAATTCAATTGGATTTTGGTATCTGGGGCGTAACTTAAACTGATTGGCCGACTTTGAATTTGTTTTTGTTCCATGGCAACACAACTCCAGCTATTTGTTTCAACCAAGTATTATATTTCTAGCTTGTTCAGCACTTACTGTGGTTTTGGTCAGTCCTTGCTAGGTTCCTCTCTCTCTTAAAGGTACAGTACACAGTTACACCTTCAAAACAAAACTCCATCCCTCTAGCAATAAAGGGCAATATTCCATTTGTCATCTTAATTACCTGCTACTGCTGCAGCAGCTGCAAACCAACTTTAGGAAGGGGGCATGTTGTTTTACTTGCTCATGGTACACAGCCGTCAATGCCTGGGTCAGCCATCATTGCCTCTCCCTCATGGTGTATGGGTCACTCACATTGCTGTGGATCTGGAGTTACATGTAAGCAGACCCAGCAGATTTGGACATTAGCAAACTGCCTGGGTTTTTCCCCAACAATCGCCAATGCTTTCAAAGTCATCATCAAACATCACGTTTCCAGAATATTTCTGAATCAAATTCCAGCATCTGCCATGGCCAGAATTTGAGCCCCGCTCCCCTGAACATTATCTGGATTAATAGTCTAGCAATAGTACCGCTAGGCCATGGTCTGTCTACACTTGTGAAGTGTGTAGAGGTGCAAAGGTGCACCCAGGCTGCATTTGGTTAATCCCAAGTATTGGATTAGTGGTGCTGGAAGAGCACTGCAGTTCAGGCAGCATCCAATGAGCGGCGAAATCGACGTTTCGGACAAAAGCCCTTCATCAGGAATAAACCTGATGAAGGGCTTTTGTCCGAAATGTCGATTTCGCTGCTTGTTGGATGCTGCCTGAACTGCTGTGCTCTTCCAGCACCACTAATCCAGTGTTTGGTTTTCAGCATCTGCAGTCATTGTTTTTACCTTGTTGATTTTAATCCCCAGTATGGCAAGCTTACTGTGTGAGACGCAGAAGAATATAGTGAATTGTGAAAAGTACGGTTATATTGTGGTTCTACTTTGAAGGCAGTGTTTGGGGCTTTCTACAGTGAAATGGGAGGAGATAAAGAGCAGGTGCTAGAACTTAAGGCCTGGATAACTGAAATTAAAACTCTCTCAACACCAGGTTATAGTCCAACAGGTTTATTTGGAAGCACTAGCTTTTGGAGCGCTGCTTTTTCATCAAGTAATCACACAACCACCTGATGAAGGAGCAGCCCTCCAAAAGCTAGTGCTTCCAAATAAACCTGTTGGACCATAACCTGGTGTTGTGTGAATTTTTAACTTTGTACACTCCAGTCCAATACCGGCATCTCCAAATCATGGATAATCATGGCCGCCATTGGTGGAAGGATTCACATTGTGAATGAGAGGAGTATGCATATCTTGGCAGCGTGCAGCCGGAGTAGATGATCGTCCCCAGGAGGAGTGAGGCCACAGAGAGATTCCAAAGCGAAGCTGAGAGTTTTAAAACTGAGGCATTGCTTCATTGGTAGCCAGTGTAAGTCAATGGATGTGAAGTGGTGGTTGAATAGGACAGTGCTCGCTTGAACACAGGCAGCGGAACATGTCTGACATGGATATAACCGAGGATGAGATATTGGAGATTGTCCAACGTGTCAAATATAGGAATTGTCAAGTCTCGAGGTGACAGCAGCTTAGATGAGGGTTTCAACAGTAGATCAGCTGCAGTGGGACAGATTCAACAAGGTAGATAAGCAGAATAATTAGTTTATTTGAAGATCACCATGGCAGCATGTGCTGGATTATAATGATGCAAATAAATAAGTAATTAGAACTCCCAACCTGTTTATGCACAGTGTGAAATACTAGAAGCATGACAATCTACAAAGCTGTGCTGGAATTCATTTTTCAGAGTAGAAATGAAAGGTCTACTGCATTCAAAATTTTGTTTCAAAGTCCATTGATCACATTATTGTCAAGTTGTGTTTATTACATTCTCAATCCTATGAATACTGCTTCAGGTTTATAAAGTAGGGCAGAGTAACAGAGGTGGGGATCGGTGACCTTCCTGTTTGCACAGAGGTCGGTTAGCTCAGTTGGCTGGATAGTTGGTTTACGATGCAGCGCGATGCTAACAGCCCGTGTTCAATCCCCACACCAGCTGAGGTTACCATGAAGGACTCTCCTTCCTGACCTCTCCCCTCGCCTGAGGCAGGGTGACCCTCAGCTTAAACCCACCGCCAATTTGTCACTCTCTCTCTCGAATGACAGACTGTGATGATGTTACACAGGAGCCCAGGCATGTTTCAGACTCAGCCTGGATGAAGGATGGTGACAGTAGCTCAGAGCCTGTGGCAGGAACTGAAGCCGGTGTCTTCAATCTTTCCAGCATTTAATTGGGGGGACGTTTCTGCTCATCCATCACTGGATATTCGACGAGCAGGCTGCTAATTTTCGGATAGTAGTGGAGTTCTGAGAAGTGGTGAGGTAGAGCTGGGTGTCAACAGCTGATGCGAAATGTGTCTGTGCCGACGTGACGCCATTGAGGGGCAGTATGGAGATGAGAAGTAGAAGGAGGGATAGATTCATTTGGGATCCCAGAGGTAATGGTGTGGGAGCAGGAAGAGAAACTGTTGGAAGGGAGTTGGGTCTGGAAGGAGGATGGTTTAAAAACTGATTCCGATTTAACATTCAAAGAAATACCTGAATGGGAAAGAAAAACACACAGCTATAAGGAAAAAACAGGGCAGTAATATCAATTGCATAGCTCCACCAAAGGGCTAGTACAGACACGATTGGACTGAATGGTCTCTTCCTGTGTTCTGTTGTTCAAAGCTAACATTGTTATGTGAGAGTGGAAAATCATGAGGTTGGATCGTGACCTCGCGAAGGAGAAAGACTGAGACATGATTTTTCAGGATTACATTTGCAGAATCTCTTGTGTTCTGTTGGTCTCCATTTGATTCTTTGCAGTGAACTTTTGGTGTGGATCTTGTGCTCTTGACACCAGGTTTCCATTTTACCAATTTAAGATGTTTGTTTATTGATTTCAGAGCTCAAGCAAGTGAACTTTGGGTCAAAGGTGAAAAGGTTACCTGTGGCTACATAAGTGAAGACACAAGGGTAAGAATTAACCTGTGACCATATGACATTAGCCTTCCCCCTGGGATCTGAAACCTTTTGTCATAATCTGCCACCATCTTGTACATTTTAATATTCAGTTTTAGGGTATGGACATCTTATTCAAGACTAGAAATTATTGTCTATCCTTACTTGCTGAGAGAAAGTAGTGGTGGGATGTCATGAGTGGCTTACTGGGCAACACGGTGGCTCAGTGGTTAGCACTGCTGCCTCACAACGCCAGGGACCTGGGTTCGATTCCAGCCCCAGGTGACTGACTGTGTGGAGTTTGCACATTCTCCCCGTGTCTGCGTGGGTTTCCTCTGGTGCTCCGGTTTCCTCCCACAATCCAAAGACGTGCAGGTCAGGTGAATTGACCACGCTAAATTGCCCCATGGTGTTCACGTATGTGTAGGGTAGGTCCATTAGTCAGGGTTTATGTAGTGTAATAGGGTAGGGGAATAGATCTCAGTAGGTCACTGTTTGGAGGGTTGGTGTGGACTTGTTGGGCCGAATGGCCTGTTTCAACACTGTTGGGATTCTATGATTCTAGATGAGAGTTGAATGTTGTGCTGTGGGACTGAAGTCACACATAGACCACACTCTGCATGGACTTTGGGTCTCTTTCCTCAAGTCAATTAGATAAATATGTAATAATCCAGCAGAGCTGAGTTATTGTCAAATGTGTTCAATAACCGGCGTGTGTCTTTTATTTGCTGTGGTAATTGATGAGGGCAGTGTGGTGTTCACAGTCTTCTGAAAAGCATTTGACAAAGTGCCATATATTAGGCTTCAAGTCATCGAGGTCTACAGCGTGGAAGCAGGCCCTTCGGCCCAACTTGTCTGTGCTGCCAGGTTCCCCCAATTAATCTAGTCCCATTTGCCTGTGATGGGTCACTATCCCTCCATACTGACCCCATCCATGTACCTGTCTGAGTGTTTCTTAAATGGCAAAATTGGTAGAAGGAGACTTCCACCATTACCTCTCACAGCCCATTCCAGGCATTCCGCACCTTCTGTGAGAAACAATTGCACCCTTTGTATCTCTCCCCTTTTCACCTTAAATCTGTGCCCTCTCGTTTTAGACTCCTGTACACTTGGGAAAAGCTGTTGACTGTCCGCCTTATCTGTGCCTCTCATGATTTTATAAGCCACAATAAAGTCTCCCCTCAGTCTTCTATGCTTCAGGGAATAAAAAGTCCTAACCTCTCAGCAAAGATTGAGTTCATGGTATGAAAGGGACAGGATAGCAAGCAGCATGGAGATGAAATTAGCAGAGTGGCAAAAACATTAGTATTTTGTGGACTCGTGTTGAGAGATCTGCTTTTCTTGATCTGTGTTAGTGGGCTGCATTTGCTGACACCCAGGAACATGCATTGTAACAACAAAATTTATGAAATACACTAAAATGATGAATGACAAAAACCTAACAACCCCTTACAATGAAAAAGAGTGGAGGAGAAAGTGAGGACTGCAGATGCTGGAGATCAGAGCTGAAAATGTGTTGCTGGAAAAGCACAGCAGGTCAGGCAGCATCCAAGGAGCAGGAGAATCGACGTTTCGGGCATGAGCCCTTCAGGAAAAAGAGTGAATGAGTTTTGTGAAACCTGAAGTGGTTCAGAAAAGATTTAGAAGGATGTTGCCAGGGTTGGAGGGTTTGCTGCTGTAGGGAGAGGCTGAACAGGCTGGGGCTGTTGTCCCTGGAGCGTCAGAGGGGTGACTTTGTAGATGTTTATAAAGTCATGAGGGGCATGGATAGGGTGAAGAGCCAAGGTCTTTTCCCTGGAGTGGGAAGTCCAGAACTAGAGGGCATAGGTTTAACATATAAAAGGAAGCTGAGGGCAACTTTTTCATGCAGAGGGTGGTGCATGGATGGAATGAGCTGCCAGAAGAGGTGGTGGAGACTGGTACGATCACAACATTTAAAAGGCATTTGGATTTAAAAGGTTTTGGAAGGATATGGGCCAAGTGCTGGCAAATGGGGCTAGATCTACTTAGGATATCTGGTCGGCATGGACAAGTTGGATTGAAGAGTGTGTTTCCATGTGGTACGTCTCTATGACTCTATGTGAAGTGTATAGATGAAGAGAAAATGAAACTATTAAGTACAAATTTTTAATTTGTTCTTTTTTTAAAAAAATTGGCTTTCGATTATGCAGGAGCATTTTTTTGAAAAATCTAACCGAGGTGAGCGGGTGCAGTCGGAATTTATTCTCCGAGCGTTGGTGTCAGCAGATATTCCGACATTAACGACCTAGACTTGAGTATAGAGGCATAATTTCACAACCTGTCTACTGCACAAAACTTGGAATCGCTGTGAAAAAACTCATGTAGAACATCAAAAGAAGGTAGATATGCAGATAGGTTAGACAGGCAAGTGGCAGGTGAAAGGTCATGCAGAGAAGTTATCTTATTTTAATAGGCAAAATGAGGAAGGGACATTTGAATTGTACCCTTTGTTTATTTTTTTAAAAGGGGGGAGGGGTACAGGAGCAGAGGGACCTTGGGGTGTTCGTACACAAATCATTGAAGGTAACAGAGCAGGAAACAAAAAGCCACTAATAAACTGCAGCATCCCAGGTGAGGGCACCGTACTTGAGAGGGTGTGAGAGCATTAGTAAGAACGCAGAAGAAATTCCTTAAAATGTTTCCAGCACTGAGGCATTTCAGTTTCATGAGTAAATTGGAGAAGCTGAGGCTGTTCTCCTTGGGGGAAAATTGAGGAGATTTGATCGAAGTATTCAAAATCCTGAAGGGGCTCGACAGAGAAATTAGGAAGAAGATTGTGAACCACAGGACATTGAAATCCGAGATCGCTGAAAGTGGCCATAGTGACAGGAGGAAAACATTTTTTACAACAGCCCAGTGCATCACGCAAGCCAACCTTCCACCCATGGAATCCATCCAAACGTCCCTCTGCCGTGGAAGGGCAGCTAACATAATCGAAGACCTCTCTTCTATTAGACAGAAGGTACAGAAGCTTTAACATATGTACCAACAGATTGAAGAACAGCTTCTTCCCCACTGTTGTTAGACTTCTAAAAGGATCTCTCAAATTTCAAATTTAATGTTGATCTCGCTTTGTATGTACCTTCCCTGCAGCTGTAACATTGTATTCCTCACTCTTAGACACTTTCTATGGTATGATCTGCTTGTACTGCGTGCAAAACAAAATATTTTACTGTACTTAGTTACATGACAATAATAAATCAAAAAAAAATTAACATATCTAGAGCACACTCCCTGAAATTGTTGGAAGTTGATTCAATTAAGACTTTTAGCAGATTACTCTGGAAGGGTGACTAGGGCTAGATGAATGGTTCTTGCAGAGGGCTGGTATCGACCTGACAGGCTGAATGGCTTCCTTCTGGGCTGTAGCCGTTATGTGAATAAAACATAGTCTTCACTGATGTCCCAGCCGAGATCCTCTCCATTAACACAGCTTGAGATGAACCACGTTGCCATCTGGTCTGTGCTGGTTTACTGTTGCACCATGTGGTATGTTCAGCTACTGAGTTTCTGGACAACTACACACTGTACCTTACTATCTTTTGTCACCTGCTGTTTATGGAGTTAATCAGCTTGCTGTTGCAATAAGCTATAATTAATAGTGATATGTGAAGGAATCCCTTCGACAAGAGTATTCGAGAAAGGGACAGGAGTAAGCCAATCGACCCTTCAAGCCTGCTCTCCCATTCAATAGGATTATGGCTGATCCAACATTCCTCACTTCCACTTACACTTTCCTGCCCTTTCCCAAAACCCTTGATTCCCCACTGATCAAGAATCTATTTATCTCAGCCTTAAATATACTCAAGGACTCTGCCCCTTTAGCAATCGATGAAGGAAATCCAAAGACTGTCAGCCCTCTGAGAGAGTAAATTCCTCCTCTTCTAAGCCTTAAATGGACACCCCTTTATTCTGAGAGTACGCTACCTGGTCTTTGACTCTACCGTGAGGGAAAACGTCCTCTCCGTATTTACCCTAGCAAGCCCCTCAGAGATGATGTCGTTGGGATTCCCGATTCTGCTGAAGGTCAGCGAGGAGAGTCCCACCTGTTTATTCTTTGCTCATAGGGACAGTCTCTGCAAACTGAGGATCATCCTAGTGAACCTTATCTGAACTGTCTGCAATAAAGTAACACATTTTTGTAAGGGGACCAAAAATCAGTCCTCCAGATGTGGTCTCACTGGAACCTTGTACAGTTGCAGTAAGATTTCCCTACTCTGATACTCCAAACCCCTTGAAATCAGGGCCAACACTACATTAGACTTGCCTGATTACCTGCTGCACCTGTGTGCTAGCTTTCTATGTTTCGTGCACAAGTCCCTTTGCGTTGCAGCTTTCTGCAGTTTTTCTCTATTTAAATAATACTCTTCTTTGGTTCTTCCACTCAAGATGAACAACTTCACGCTGTCCCGCATTATACTTTATTTGTCAACTTCTTTCCTCCAGTTACGATCAATATGTCTCTGTGAACTGTCTGCATCCCTCTCGCAACTTGCCTTTCCCCATATTTTCACATCGTCTGCAAATTTGGCTGCAGTACGTTTGCTCCCTACCTCCAAGTTATTAACGTATGCTTAAACAATGGCAGCCCCAACACTCATCCCTGTGGAACACCGCTGGTCGCTGGGGTCGCCAACCTGAAAAAGACCTCCCTATCCCCACTCATTGACCCAATTCTCTATCCATGCTAATATATTACTTCCAACACCTGGGAGCTTTGGCAACTTTCTGTGAGCTACCTTGTCAAACACCTTCTGGAAGTCCAAATATAACACGTCTACTGGTTCCGCTCTGTACAATCTAGTTGAGACTTCCTTCTGGTGGGTCAGTGGTCAGCACTACAACCTCACAGTGCCAGGGACCCAGGTTCGATTCCAGCCTCGAGCAAGCGTCTATGTGGAGTTTGCATATTCTCCCCGTGTCTGCATGGGTTTCCTCCGGGTGCTCCGGTTTCCTCCCATGGTCCAAAGATGAGCAGGTCAGGTGAATTGGCCATGCTAAATTGTCCTGTCGTGTTAGGTGCATTAGTCAGAGGGAAATGGGTCTGGGTGGGTTACTCTTCGGAGGGTCAGTGTGGACTTGTTGGGCCGAAGGGCTTGTTTCCACACTGTCAGGAATCTAATCTAATCTAAAGCATCTCAAATAAATTAGTCAGTCACAGTTTCCTTTCATGAAACCATACTTACTCTGGTTAATTAGATTGATTTTCCAAATGTTTTGCTATAACTTCCTAAAAAAATAATTCCAATGCTTCTCCAACAACAGATGTTAGGCAAATCAGCCTATAGTTACCTGCTTTTTGCCTCCTTCCCTTTTTGAATATCAATAGTAGTTTTCCAATCCTCTGCTACTTCTCCAGAATCCAAGGATATTTGGAAAATTACAACCAATGTATCCACTGTCTCTGAAGCTACCTATTTTAGGATCTTAGGAATCAAGTCACCAGGGCCAGGGGACTTATCTGCCTTTAACCCCGCTAGTTTATCTTATGCTACTTCTCTCATGATAGCGCTTAATTGCAATTTTTTTAGTGTTAATGGGATGTTCAAAGTATCTTCCACTGTAAAATATCTGTTTCACTCGTCTGATATTTTCTTGTTCCCCATAATCGTCTCCCCAGATTAGTTTTCTATAGGGCCGATGTACAGTTTGACCTCACTCTTCCTTTATCAGTATCCGTTAGAGGATTGTGAATGTTTGAAATTCTCTACCCAGAGATTTGTGGAGGCTAGATCACAAAGGATTTGAAGAGGACCTCGACAGATTTGTGCAATACCGAGGAGTTGCAGAGGGGCTGTGAGAAGCTGGCAGAAAAGAGGCCTGGGTCAGATCAGCCATGATCTTATCGAATGGAAGAACAGTCATGAGGGGCTGAATGGCCTACTCCTGCTCCTCGTCCTTATGACCTCAACTAAAGTCTTACCATTTTTGAGAAGAGGCTTAAGTAATATTAGGAGTTGCTCTTGCTACTGCTGTGAGGTCATACTTGAGGGACTTTGGGGAAAAAAGACCCTACATTACGGAAACCGCAGCAATATAGAGTCATACAGCACAGAAACACACCCTTCGGTCCAACTCGTCCATGCCGACCAGATATTCTAAGTTAATTTTCGTCCCATTTTCCAGCGTTTCCTTCTAAACCCCTCCTATTCATATACCCATCTAGACACCTTTTAAATGTTATAATTGTACCCAGCTCCATACATGCACCACTCTCTGTATGGAAAACATTGTCCCTTAGGTCCCTCTTATATCTTTACACTTTCACTTTAAACCTCTCGTCTAGTTTGGGAATCGCTGACCCTAGGAAAAGGACCTCGCCTATTCATCCGATCCATACCCCTCATGATTTTATACACCTCTATCAGGTCACCCCCTCAGCCTCTGATGCCGCAGGGAAAATAGCCCCAGCCTGTTCAGCCTCTCCAGCAGGAGATATTAAAGGGCAGGTCTAACGGAACAGGATTAAGGTCAGGCGGATGTAAGAATTGAAACTTAACGCAGGGGATTTCACACGAAATGGTGGGAAAGGATTGAGTCCAGAGTTTGTGGTTCGTGATGTTCAGGAGGAGGTTCAGAGTACAGGAAATGGTTACATGGTGACTAATGTTATTGGTGTTCTTCTCTAGGTGGTATTCCGATCCACCTCTGCCATGGTCTATATTTTCATCCAGATGAGCTGTGAGATGTGGGACTTTGACATCTATGGTAAGACCTTTTCCAAATAAATTATGCCGGATTACTGCACTGAAAACAAATGTAGCACCATTCAACAGGCACGTCTTCTCTGGCTGTGTATTTGTGATACTGTAATTTGATTTTAAATTGATCAGTGGGCCACGAATTTTAAATGTTCTTTATTCTGATGGGGGAGGTTTTTTACTGTTCGTGTGGATAATTTGGTTCAATCTTGCGCTTATGTCCTGCTGACAATGTGGGTAAGGTCCACATGGTGGGGGAGAGAGAGAGAGAGAGAGAGAGAGAGAGAAGGTAAAGTGGCAAACTAACAAAAAACCGGAAAGATATTGGTGATGCCTCTTCTGGTGAACTGTCATAGGAAGGATACTATTAAACTGAAGGGATTCAGAAGAGATTTACAGAGGCTGGATGGGCTGGCACTTTTGTTCACTGGAGCGTAGGAGATTGAGCGGTGAACTTAAGAGTGTTACGACGCGGCAGTGAACCCTTCTGTTAATTAAACCAAACACCCAGAAAAGCTCATCTCATCTCGTAACCTCTCAAAATATGAGTGACAGGGAACTCACAAATTCCACTAGTTAAAGAAAATAACATCCAAGTTATTATTTAACAACTTGAACATTAAACAACTATTCACAATTCTAAGCCACCCCCTTTCTCTTAACTGCTTACTATCTGCCTCCAACTCTATAACAATATGCTGTTCCAAAAAGACACTTATTAGAATTACATCAACTTAATTTTATAACCACATAGCAGCTGTCGTCTTGTCTTTCTTCTTCCGGCTGAGGATCTCCCTGGGTCATCGTCTTTCTTTCTACCGCGAAAATGTTATATGTGAAAAGGTACGTTTGATAGAGAGTGTTTCCTCCTTTCTTGGAGAGCAAGATGTTAGCTCTCCAGGCATTGTTGTCTCAATAGCAGTTACTTTCTGACCAATTTTCATATTGACAGATTTTATACTCCCCTAACATTGGATCGATTCATTGGTTCGATGTAGCAAAACAATAAATTCAAACCTGATTGGGTTTTAGTATCCTAGGGCATAATTTACACTGGTTAGATTCAAATTGTTGTCAAAACAGCAACCAAAACTCCGGTATCCATTTCACAGCCAAATGTTACATATTTTCAATTTTCCAGTCCACTCTGGGACTGCCATCTAGTCCTATACCTAGGTGTTTGTAATCTCTCAGTTCGGAACAGCATTCACTCTCTCTTACAGGTACAGTACAGCCTTCAACTTCCTAACAAGAGGTTTATAAATCATGAGGGGCAGGTGAATGGCAGGTGTCTTTTCTCTTGGGTGGGGGAATTCAAGACAAGGGGGCATACTTTGAAGGTGGGAGGAGAAATATTTGAAGACATGAGAGGCAGTTTTTTCACAGACAGTGGTTCATGTGTGGAATGAGCATGCAGAGGAAGTGTTGGATGCAGGCACAGTTAGAACTTTTTAAAAGATATTTAGGTAAGTACATGAATAAGAAATGTTTGGAGGGATATGGGCAGATATGTCGGAGAGTTGAGCTGGGGATTATGATCAGCATGGACCGGTTGGACCGAAGGGTTTCTGTGCTGTATGATTCGATGACTGTAGATGCTGGAAACCAGAATCAAAAACAAAAAAAAACCCAGAAATTGGTCAGAAAACTCAGCAGTTCTGACAGCATCTGTGGAGAGAAATCAGAGTTAACATTTCGGGTCGAGTGACCCTTCTAGCAGCCCTGGGATACTTAGCCAATATTTAGTCAAAGTGCAGCCTAAACTGATCTTATTTGGTGTTCTCAAAGAATAAATGCTTTTCCTGAAGTATTCACGAAAATAAGTGGCGGTGTTGTCGCTGGCCCAGTAAGCCAGAAGCCCAGGCTAAAGTTGTGAGGAAACTGGGTACAAATCATCCCACTGCATCTGGTGGAATTTAAATCTTGTTCATTACGTTGAAATTGAACTCTGTCAGAGGACCATCAATTGCTGTGAAAGCGAGTCTGTTTTAGGGAAGGAAATCTGCCTTCTTTACCCAGTCTGCCCTGTATGTGACACAGGACAATGCTATTGACTAATTATTGAATGCCTTTCTAGGCATATCTCATCTTGGTGAGATCATACCTGGAGTATAGCGTGCAGGTTTGGTCTTCCTACCCAAGAGAGGTTATATGTGCCATGGAGAAGCTCTCCAGGCTGATACTAGAAATGGAAGGACTGTCATATGAGGAGATAATGGTTTGCCTGGTCCTGTATTCACTGGAATTTGGAAGATAGGAGAGGATTATAGTGGTAGAGGCGGGTGAAATGACAACATTTAAAAGACATTTGGACAGGTACGTGGATGGGAAAGGCTGAGAAGGATATGGGACTAGTTCAGTTCAGGAAACCTGGTCAGCATGGAAGAAGAGCCTGTTTCCGTGCTGTTGGACTCCATCTGATTGAGAATGTATAAAATTCCAGCAGGGATGGACAGACTGGATGCTGAGGGAATGTTTCCCCTGGTTGGGGAGTTTAGAACCAGGACGCATGGTCTCAGGAAACAAAGTAGGCCATAGATGAGGCAGCATTTCTTCACCCAGAGCTTGGTCATCCCATGGAATTCACTGCTACAGAAGGCTGTAGATGCCAAATCACTTGAGTATGTTGAAGAAGGCATTGATCTTTTTTTTTAAAAGGCTTCAGACGTCTGGAGAGAAAGCAGAGATATGCTATTAAGGTAGGGGATCAACCATGATCTAACTGATTATGGGAGTGCATTCAAAGGGCCAGTTGGCCTATTGCTGGGCAATATGTGCTAGTCTGGTCAGTGACACTTGTATCCCAAGCAAGAGCAGGCTTTTAAAAAGCTTGTTGCAGAATACTGACAATGTCGCTTGCGTTTTCATGGTAATTTAGCCCGAATGTGAAGCTATTTCCTTACTTTTTCTGTACTTGTATAATATGAGAAGACAAGAGCTTACTCATTTGGTAGAAATTCAGATATTTAAAATACTCCTTATGAATTGTATGAACTTTTTTTTTGTTATGTAGGCAAATTATTACAAGATAGTAATTTGCATTTGGGTAGTTTATCATCTGCCTCTGTCTTTGTTTTAAAGTCTTTTCACAATCCCAGACTGTGTGGAACCCAGTTGGGCTGTGGGTTGGATTAGTGCACTGACAGTAAAGGTATTGAGCCCTAGACTGATGAGGATGGAAAGGAAAAAAATAGTTCCACTTGGAACGTTACACCTTCCTGTAGGGATTGAGAAAAGGAAGGTTGCAGATGTTTCTTCTAATATTTTACTGTTCAGTACCATATTTCTTCCTTTTTTAGGTGATTTGTACTTTGAGAAGGCTGTGAATGGTTTCCTCTCGGACCTCTTCGCCAAATGGAAGGTATAAAAATACAGTGGGGGCATAGCATGGAATGTAACTGTGTGTGGAAGTTGGAGTCAGTTTTACATATACAACATTTCTGTGTTTTTATACAATGCCTTTGTACAGTGTTAGGTAACTGATACCATGTTGACAACATATGTTATTAGTAATTCACTAAATTCTTTTCAGACCTTGAATTTTCATATTTTTTCTATTGTTCTTTCCCGGAATTGGGGTTGAGGCAAAGTTCTATAATGCCACCAACTTCCTGATAGCTGCTTTTCCTACTCTGCTCAACGGACATTCTTAATGTGTGTCTCAGTGTTGAGGTTAGAGTTTATTGCTATAGACAATAGGTGCAGGAGTAGGCCATTCTGCCCTTCGAGCCAGCACCACCATTCGTTATGATCATGGCTGATCATCCTCAATCAGTATCCTGTTCCTGCCTTATCCCTATAACCCTTGATTCCACTATCCTTAAGAGCTCAGACCCCTAAGGGTCTGATTATACCCTCTCTTGAGGCTATAGTGTTCTAATTGCTAATATGTTAGATGTAACTGTTCCATTATTTTCCAAGTTTAAATTAAGAAAGACTTTAATGTTACCTATTATCTTATTTCTTTATTTTTCTACTTGTTCTATGAAGTAATGCTTAACTTTTTAACTCTACCTCATACTACTTTAGACCTACGTGTTTGTACCTAGATGCCTTTGTATCTAAGATGGCGCCCTTGTGTGTTGACATTGTACACTTTTCACTGTATTCTTGTACTACTGTACTCTTGTACTTCTGTACTCAAGTACGCATAACAATAAAATCGAAATCTAAACAGGCAGTCAGTCCTTCACTGCTGTCTCTTCCCAGGTCTCCTTCAGCATCCTGGGATGGTTTTGGGTTGCTGGGATATGCTCAGTCTCTATATGGTATCTCCAGGGGCCATGCTGAGATCTGTGGCTCAGTGGTTAGCACTGCTGCCTCACAGTGCCAGGAACCTGGGTTCGATTCTACCCTCAGGCAACTTTGTGGGGCGTTTGCACATTCTCCCTGTGTCAGCATGTGGGTTTGCTCTCGTTTCCACCTACGGTCCAAAGATGTGCAGATTGGGTGGATTGGCCATGGGAAATGTGAAACTTTTTGAGGTGTTTTATAGAAGAGCTAGGAGGAGTAGGCCATTCAGCCCTTCGAGCCGGCTCCATCATTTAATACAATTATGGCTGATCTCAACTTGGCTTCAACCCCACTTTCTTGCTCGCTAACCCTTTAAGCCACTACTAATTAAAAATCTGTCTACCTCCTTCTTAAATGTATTCAGTTTATCGTTAAAGCGATTGTAGTGGACAAATTGATGGTTCCTCACTTCAGCAATCCTGGAGTGTCAGAGGTTGAGGGCTGACCTGATAGAGGTTGATAAAATCATCAGGGGCATGAATTGAATAAATAGACAAAGTCTTTTCCCTGGGGTGGGGTAGTCCAGAATTAGAGGGCATTAGTGGGGGCGAGGGGTTGGGGTGGGGGGGGGGGTGGGGGGCAGTGAGACTGGGTGTGATGCTCTTTGGAAAGTTGGTGTGGACATGTTGGGCCGAAAGGCCTGTTTCCACACTGTAGGGATTCTAGAAGATTGTATAAAAGGGATACCAGTGAATGTGATGTATCATTTGATAAAAATCATTGGTATTGCTGGTTATTTAGTGACATTAATGATAGATTGACAGATAACAGATTTAAACAGATTGTTTTCCAAAGCTGTAATGTTATGGACTAGACCAGACCAAACCCCTCAAAACATATTAAAAAGGTAGCCTAGACCCTAACTTCTTCTTATTGTAAAGGTAAGTGTGAGGTGCTGTGTTCCAGATTCAATTTTGACTGGTCAAACTACTCAATGTTAAGCAACTTACAATTTACTCAAACGCTATAGTTAAAGTACAACAAAAGAAAAAGCAACTTGGAATAACAACTCAGTTAGGAACAGAACCTAACAGAATAATAGATTATGTTACCACTAAACTTTGTGGGCGGCCCGGTGGCACAGTGGTTAGCACTGCTGCCTCACAGCGCCAGAGACCCGGGTTCAATTCCTACCTCAGGTGACTGACTGTGTGGAGTTTGTACATTCTCCCCGTGTCTGTGTGGGTTTCCTCCGGGTGCTCCGGTTTCCTCCCACAGTCCAAAGATGTGCAGGTCAGGTGAATTGGCCATGCTAAATTGCCCGTAGTGTTAGGTAAGGGGTATGGGTGGGTTGCGCTTTGGCGGGTCGGTGTGGACTTGTTGGGCCGAAGGGCCTGTTTCCACACTGTAAGTAATCTAATCTAATCTAATCTAAACAGTAACTATTCTAATATAGTAACATCTCATAAACACACTCTTGGCAAAAGGCAAATTCAGAAACCAGATTGTCTGATGCGTAACTCCAGTCCAGGAGGAAAGAACATTAAAAGACAATTCTGAGAGAAAGAGAGAACTCTAGCTTTCAGCTGTAGCAGAGAGAAATGTGCGAGCGTTTTGACACCCCAGCAACTTTCCCTGAAAGCTAAAACTAAAGATCCTGGTTCTTTGGGAGTTTGATCACACCCCTCTCAGGCTGCTTCTATTGTTCGAACTTTATAACAATCCCCAAAGCCTCTCAAGCTGTGTACTAGCTAGCGAGTTTTGAGAAGATTTGTAGCTCAGGTTGAGGTTCTGGATGTAAGTTTGCTCGTTGATTTTCATTTTCAGACGTTTCGTCACCATGCTAGGTAACATCAGTGAGCCTCCGATGAAGCACTGGTGTTAGTGATCTGCTTTCTATTTATCTGTTTAGATTTCCCTGGGTTGGTGATGTCATTTGCTGTCCTTTCTCTCAGAGGGTGGTAAATGGGCTCTAAGTCGATGTGTA
Organism: Chiloscyllium punctatum; assembly: GCF_047496795.1. Lineage (NCBI taxonomy): Eukaryota > Metazoa > Chordata > Chondrichthyes > Orectolobiformes > Hemiscylliidae > Chiloscyllium > Chiloscyllium punctatum. Next base: position 49,329,129 of record NC_092755.1, on the reverse strand, counting down.
CTAGCTTTCTAACTAGAAAGCTCAGCATCTCTGTCTTTAAAATAAACCTCTTAAAGCCTCAGTATTTTCATAGTAAGCAACAGGGTGTTGCAGAGATCATTGCTTGGCTTTGGATGTACATTAACAGCAGAGATAATCAAATGTAATGTGTCCATGTTTTGCTGATGAGTCAGCGTTGGGAGAGTAAGCTGTAGGAGGTCACACATTTTAATTGTAAAGGGATATGGACAGATTGTGTGAGGGTGCATGGAATATGAATAAGTGTGAGGTGATCCACTGCAGAAGAAAAAAAAACTTTTAAAAAGCAGAAATATTTTTAAATGGTGAGATAATGGGAAATGTTAACATTCGTAGAGACTTGAGCGCATGAATCATAGAAGGTTAGCACATAGGTACAGGATGCATTTAGAAAAGCAAATGATTTGAGCTTTAATACGAACAGATTGCTGTAATAGTGCAATAATTGGTGAGACCACACATTGTGTACTTTGTACAGTTTGGCCTCACTACCTGATGTAGGGTATACTAGCCTTGAAGCAAATTCAGTGAAGCTTCACAGGCTGACTCCTAGGTCTTGTGCAATGAGGTAATAGCCAAGAAATTGGGTTAGTTCTCAGGAATTTAACAGAATCTGAGGTGACCACATTGAAACACACTAAGAATGTTTGTTTATGAACTTGATAGGCTACAGGTTGTGAGGATGTTTCCTGTAGCTGGGGAGTCGAGAAATAAGGGCCACAGACTCAGAATGAGGGAGTCAACCTTTTGAAAGGTTATGAATCTCTAAGATATTTTATCCCAGAGAGCGGTAGGTGCTGAGGTATTGAATCGATTCAAAACAGAAATTGCTAAATTTTTGGGAACTGAGGGAAATGAGGAATTTAGGGATGTGAGAGACTGGAATTGAGATCGAAGCTGTGATGATAGCGACTGGATAAGCAGGCTCTTACTTCTGTATCTTATGTTCTGCAGCATGGAATAATAGGAACAGCTGTCCCTTGAGTATAGCTAATCGTGTGGTGCCCAAGCATTCTAGTTAGAAAGCTAGTACACATCGACTTGGGCCCCATTTACCACCCTCTGAGAAAAAGGACAGCAAATGACATCACTACAGCAAATGACATCACCAACCTGAGGTAAGCTAAACACCAAATAGAAAGTGGGTCACTAACACCAGTGCTTCACCGGAGGCTCAATGAAGCTGTTACTTAGTAGGGTGACAAAACATCTGAAAATGAACCTTCCAGCTCAACGAGCAAACCTACATCCAGAACTTCAACCTTAGCTACAAATCTTCTCAAAACTTACTAGCTAGCACATAGTTTGAGAGGCCTTGGGAATTTTTTGAATAAATAGTCAAAAATGTTTAATCTTGCTGTGCGGATTTATATCTCCCTATAAGAGCCGTAGCATACAATATAGACTCAGCAGTATGAAATTTCACTTTATTCCTCTCTTTTGATTTTAGGATAAAAATTGCAGCCATGAAGTGACAGTGGTTTTATTTTCCAGAACTTTCTATGATGGCAAGTCACTGGGTGAGTTGGTCCTCTTTGTCAGTGGTAAGCTCTGAGTAAAGAATTGGCCAAATATTCTATCAATATGCTGTTCCTGTTTCATATATTTAGCAATTATTCATCTCAAGGACTCTCACACTAATATAATTTGTTGGTTGTAATTTGTTGCAACTTTGAAAGTTAAGTGCAGAGAAATCCATAATTGATTCAAAAACAAAGTTAGATTGCTTCGAGTTCTATAAAACTGTTGCAGTGTGAAACCTAAATCTTTGATTAATGTTACTGTTTTGCAGTTCATTATATTTTGCAAAGTCATTAAGAAATTAATCGATGTTTTGGGCCAATTTCTTCAAAAGTTACAACATCTGCGTTTTCTTTTATTGTCACAAGTTAGAGCAGAAGTATCTTTGCTTTTTATTTTAAGAAAAGTTCTCTATATCCAAAGCTCCTGCCACAGTGAAAGAGAAGGGAGCTCCATGCCACTCGGCCTTGTGGATGTTTATGGCTCTGTTTTGCGGTATGCTTGCTTCAGAATCGAGAGGGTTGTGATTTTGCTGCAGGATTCGAAATTAAAATGCAGCTTAACACTGAGGGGGCTCACAATGTCCGAGAGGTTGCCTTTCTGAGGTTCCACTGGCTGTTAGGGTATATAGAGAGATTCAATCACACCGCTTGAAGACAGGCCATCCTTGCAATGCTCCAGCCAATATCAAAAGCCAGGAAGGAGGGGAGACTCATGGAAGGAAATAGGCAAAAGTAGAGCGAAGGTTCATTCGTCCCTTTATCGGGTTGAAATGTTGAGGTCAGCAGACATCCAGGACTAGAACCACAGATGTTTGTGGCATAGAGTCATAGAGATGTACAGCACAGAAACAGACCCTTCGGTCCAATTCATCCATGACAACCAGATATCCTAACCTAATCTACTCCCATTTGCCAGCATTTGGCCCATCTCCCTCTTTAACTCTTTGAATTCATATACCCATCCAGATGCCTTTTAAATGCTGTATTTGTACAGCCTCCACCATTTCCTCTGGCAGCTCATTTCGTATATGCACCACCCTCTGGTGAAAAAGTTACCCCTGAGGTGTCTTGTCGATCTTTCCCCTCTCACCCTAAACCTATGGCCTCTAGTTTTGGACTCACCAACTTTGGGAAAAATCCTTGGCTATTCACCGTATCCACGCCCCTGATGATTTTATAAATCACCCCTCAGCCTCGATGCTTCAAGGAAAATAACCCCAGCCGATTCAGCCTCTCCCACAATGGCTGAAACCCTTCATCCTCGGAAGAGGAGATAGTTTGGCCCATCGTGTCAGTGCAAGCCCTTTTGAGGATAAACAGTCCAAAAGTGCAACCGTGCTCCATCCCTATCCACTGTGACTTTCCCATTCCAAATATTTATCCCATTTTTTCTTAATATTGCATTGACCTCCGCCTTGGAGCCCATACCCTGTGACAAAACATTTAACTCCAGTGATAAACAGTGGAAATAAACTTGTTGTACCTATTAGATTAGATTACTTACAGTGTGGAAACAGGCCCTTTGGCCCAACAAGTCCACACCGACCCGCTGAAGCGCAACCCACCCATACCTCTACATTTACCCCTTACCTAACACTGCCTGACCTGCACATCTTTGGACTGTGGGAGGAAACCGGAGCACCCGGAGGAAACCCACGCAGACACGGGGAGAATGTGCAAACTCCACACAGTCAGTCGCCTGAGGCGGGAATTGAACCCGGGTCTCTGGCGCTGTGAGGCAGCAGTGCTAACCACTGTGCCACCGTGCTGCCCCCCAGTAACATTAACAGTAACAGTAACAGTAACATTATTTTCCCTTTCTCAGTGTGAACTCACGCCCTCTTAGGTTTTTTCTAAGTCACTCTGCAGAAATTGTTTGCTATTTTTGAATGTTTATGATAAATCTCTCCATAACCACCTCTGTTTACTGTGGTAATAGCCAGATTACCTGGAGTGTCCCTTTTCTAAATTATGTTTACTTGCTTCTTGAATCTGCTTTCCTGATAATATAATGCCATACTGTAGTGGTGTGCCCACACTCATATTCTGTGTCAGGGGATATGCAGTTTGAGATGCTGCACGTCATTGTCAACTGCTTTCCACATTTTCCTGAAACAAACTCTCTGTCAAAACACATCCTTCAGTATCTACACTTTGAGTACAGTCTCCTAGGCCGTTGGGCAGAGTTTTAAGGTCCTTCATCAGCGGGTTTGCAGTTAGAAGGTAGGGTTAGGGACTGTAAAATTCCCTGGGTGGTCTTCCTGCCAATCTCCATCCCACCCCTGACCTGACCAAAATGTAAGGGGCAAGGTCTAGGACTGCCCACTCACCCAGGTGAGGCCTCAAGGCCTGCTTCCTGCCCAGTCACAATATATTTGCTGGCGGGGTAGTTTCTGCGCTCTCAAGGAGGGAGCCTCCTTTACTGGCCCCCTTTGCAAATTAGGTAATCCCATCATCCCCTCCTTACACACAGTCAGCTCAGGCCACGAACAGCACCTTTTCCTGTCTGACTTTGCCATCGCCATCCCCCCCAACCCTCCCCCACCCTCCCACATGGTCAATTCATTACCTCGCCATCCCCTCCCGTCCCTGCACCAGCCTGATCTTGTGAAACCTTGCACTTTGCTGGGGTTTATCCCAAGTGAGGACTTGAAGCTTCATGGAGCATCGTGATGAGTTCCCCCTCGTACTGTTTGAATGGTGGTGGCTTGGGAAACTTTACCACCTGCAATGCACTATCCACTGTCATTCCTGATAGTGTTCTGCTTCTTGTATCGATAGCCCAGCAACCAATTCTGACCTTTTCTACAGCTCTCTCTACTGTTTGTTAGACCCTTTTATTCCGCGTCACCAGTCAGGTTCAATAATGTGTTCACTTCTGTCGCAAGCTCAGTTTATGGTAGCACTGGACACATTGGACCTCAGAGTGATACCTGAATTGAGAGATCATGGGTTTAATTTTTGTAGTTTGGTTACTGTGATGTTTTGTCACTGAACATATTCACTCCAGATTGCTAATACCCTTTTAATAAAAAAAAACACGACTTTATTTCACAACTTTAAAGAAAAGTCTATCTATTTGTAAGACAGCTTAGAAATGTTATATAAACAGCAAAAAGGAAAAAAAATTCAACCCTTTCCCCAACAATATCCTTTACAGATACTGAGAACAATTGTGTAGAAGAGTCACTGGACCCGAAATGTTAACTCTGCTTTCTCTCCACAGACGCTGCCAGACCTGCTGAGTTTTCCCAGTAATTTTTGATTTTTGTTGCTGATTTCCAGCATCCACGGTTCTTTGGTTTTTTTTTTGTAAATCAATCACTTCTGCGAAAGACTCGGTCATACTGTAGCTTTAATAAATTTCTGTTCTCCTTCATTGATTACCTCATGCAATTATATTGCAGCAGCCCATTAATATCTGGAATTATGGATTATAAAAGTGTGCCCACAGCAAGTATTGCAACTGTACATCCTTCTTGAGCAAAGTTGGCTCTCTCACACTTGGATGACACCGTGTGGATATTTAAAAAGACAATTTTTCAGAAATGGTCTGAGTTTCTGTTGCCTCTTCTCCGACATTGTTCATCAGTTCAGCCTGCAGCCATCACAGCTCAATGTAATACCCACCTCCAATTCTGTGCGATTTTGAAACCCAGTATTTCCACAGTTTTTCGTTTCCCTGCTGTAATACACCCAAGTGCTGACAAACACTGTATTTAAAACTGATGCAAAATCTTCATTTAATACCACTTTGATAATTTTACCCTCTCAGATTGGATGTCTTCCTTCACCCCTGCATTCCCCTAGCTATTCTTTGTAATCTATAAAAGGCCTAACCTTCACATTCATCTTGAGATTTTTATAAAGACATTTCCTTTCTCTCCCTGTCTACTGCTCTTCCTTCGTTCCTGATGATTTTATCCAGTGTCAGGAACCCTGGTTTTTATCATTACACCCTTCTCTTAAGTTATCTCCAGACGACAATGGTTTGACAAAACCCATCTTGCATTACATCAGCACTTTGTCCAGCTGCTGTTTGTAGGTTTTCCACCGCTGTTTTATCGGCCCATTAGCTAACCTTACTGTTCGCTTACACTGCCCGGTATGTAATAGAGGTGACGGCAGTGGGGTTGGTGTTTCCTATCAGCGAGAGAGCCGGGGAGATCACTGTGTCACATCTTTGAGGCACAGCCTGCTGTAGTAAGTGCCATTCCCTAAACTGGACAGCATTGGACATTTCCCAGGTGAGTCAGAGGCCAACAGCACCACTGGAAGGCAGTGGCTGCAGCCAGTATGACCCCTTACCAGAGGCTGAGTACTGTATTGTCATTGGATCCCAGACCTCTGGTGAGTGAAAGCAGGGCAGGGGGGAATGTGGCGATAAGCAGCATTATCATAGAGTCATAGGGCACGGAAACAGACCCTTCGGTCCTACTAGACCACACTGACCATGTTCCCAAACTTAAACTATTCCCACCTCTCTGCGCTTGGCCCATATCCCTACAAACATTTCTTATTCATGTACTTATCGAAGTGTCTTTTAAATGTTGTAACTGTACCCTCATCCACCACTTCCTCTGGCAGTTCATTCCACACACGAGCCACATTCTGTGTCTTTAAGAAAGTTAGCCCTTATGCCTTTTTAAAATCTTTCTCCTCTCCCCTTCAAATATGCCCCCTAGTTTTGAACTCACCCACTTTAGGGAAAAGGCCTCTGCCTTATCTGTGCCCCAATAATTTTATAACCCTCTAAGATCACCCTTCAACCTCCCCCTCTCCAGTGAAGCAAGTTCCAGCCTGTTTTTATAACTTAAACCTGCCGTCGCTTTCTGTTTTTACATAGGACTATCGTGATTGTTCTTCTCTGCCAGTTCTCCAGTGTCGCATTAGCTACCTAGAAGACCATAGACATAGGGAGTAGAAGTAGGCCATTCAGCCCATCAAGCCTGCTCTGCCATTCAGTGCGATCATGGCTCATCTGGTAATCCTCATCTCCACTTTCCCGCCTTTTCCACATAGCCCATGATTCCCTGATGGATTAAAATGGCCTATCTCAGCCTTGACAATACCGCATAACCCCACCTCAACAGCCCTGTGCAGCAAAGAATTCCACAGATTTACAACATCTTGAGAGAAGAAATTCCTCCGCATCTCTGTCTTAATTTTGCCACGCTCTTGGATCTTTGGCTAAGGAACTGCTCCTTTATCGGATTGATACCTGTCCTGGATAAATTCTAAACAGCATTTCCTCACTCTCACTCTGTTTTACAACAGTTTGCTTAAGTCGGAGTGCCCAGTTTTACAACATTTCCATCTTTTAACAGTGCCCCAGTGCTCTGTCTTGCCTCCACTGTTTGTTCCCACGGCCGTGCTGACAGGCTGTTTCTCTCTTTGTTGCAGACGAGTTCCCTGACAGTCACCGACCCTCCATTCAGGTGGATCATGAGGGCAGGTTCTATGAAGACTTTTATAAGTGAGTCTTATTTCTGATTTTCCTTTTTGTCGTGCAGTCCAGGTCTGTGTGGCCTCTTGAGTGAAAGCTTAGGCCGTGAGTTACTGGAAGAAACGGTGTCCAAACAGGAGTGACTCAGACATCAGAACATCTGAGTGAACCACAACAGATCCTTTACATTGCTGTTTTCTGTCTATTGTGGGTGTGAACTGTTTATCCAGGTGACAGTGAGGTCTGCAGATGCTGGAGATCAGCGGGGAGAGAGTGTGTTTCTGGAAAAGCGCAGCAGATCAGGCAGCACTTGAGGAGCAGGAAGATCGACGTTTCAGGCCAGAGCCCTTCGTGAGGAATTCTGAAACGTCGATTCTCCTGCTTCTCCGATGCTGCCTGACTTGCTGTGCGTTTCCAGCAACACCGTCACAACTCGAGCTGTTTAACAAACTGGCCTTGATTGTATTTTGGTTTAACGTTATAATGTTGCTCTGAAGATAAATTCAGTTCAGAGTCCCAGAGAGAGATCAGTAACTGAGATGGCAATTGATTGGAATAATCAGTGATTCAGCTGCTTTGGGAGCTTTGAATGACCACGTACCACGGGAGTTTTAAGTCAATGGAAGCCACTTGACACATTCGGTTGTCGTTTACTCCTTGTGTTCGGATGGTCATCATCCAGCTGAGACTGGCCTGACTAATAGACGGAACAGCTATCATGACTCCCACACCAAGTGGGAAGTCGCTCCTTTGAGGTGTTAGCTTTATTTGCAGACACCTGGCGCACTAGTCTGAGGAGGCGGAGGCTGTAAGTCATTCCTTTTCCCCCTCTCTGTCATTGTAATTGCCTTGATTTCTGTTTGCATGCCTCGATGTGACTCATGCAGAGATTCGTGCCTGTCTATCTCAGGCCCTTTCTCGGCCTATTGGCCTGGTCTCTTGTTAGATCTGGAGGCCTGGCCCAGCCATCCAGATAAATCTGAAAACTGCTGCCACGTGACCAAATGAGGGTGAAACAGAAAACTGAAGCCCAGAGGGATGCAACAGAGGGTCTGACTGGCTCCAACAAGAGATTGGCCAATGGAGTATCTGGAAATGATTGGAGCCAATCTCGTGGACCATGTGGAGCGGCTGAAAATAAAGACACCAGATACATTGCTGCGGCTTTGTCTGGGATTGGTTTGATTTGAAGGGTCAGATTAGACCAGGAATGGAACCACTCCCTGGTCATAGCATTAACAGTCTAAGTAAAGTACAGCACATGGGAGGGGGCACAGGGTGGGGAGGAAAGCCTACTGGCCTCCCGCTGTGCTGGAAGTTTCTCTAATTCTCTCTGTCCATCACTGACCACGCTGAGCAGCTCGAGAGGGCACACACTTTTCAGTAGATTGCATATGCTCACGTGGTTGAATGTTTTGGTGTGATTGATCAAAGGCAGGAACTGCAGTCGTCTCTTTTGTTCACAGTATTTCTCTTGCAACCACTGGACTGATCATATGGAATGGCCACACCTGATCCTATTTACTATCTTTAAATATTTCTATGTCTAATTGGTTGAATCTCTCTTGTAATTAATAAGGGCAGCTTTGAATCAATGCTGACTTCTATCACAGTGATATTAGACTTCCATCAGTCAGCATTTTCCATTCCTATCTGCCGAGTGTTGAGTGCAGTGTTTTAGATCACATCATAAAGTGTGTTCAATCTCACTTCTGTTGCCAGAGGAGACCTGTTCAGATTGATTAGATTAGATTAGATTACTTACAGTGTGGAAACAGGCCCTTCGGCCCAACAAATCCACACCGACCCGCCGAAGCGCACCCACCCACACCCATTCCCCTACATTTACCCCTGCACCTAACACTACGGGCAACTTAGCATGGGCAATTCACCTAACCTGCACATTTTTGGACTGTGGGAGGAAACCCACGCAGACACGGGGAGAATGTGCAAACTCCACACAGAGAGAGTCACCTGAGGCGGGAATTGAACCCGGATCTCTGGCGCTGTGAGGCAGCAGTGCTAACCACCGTGCCGCCCACATGAGTCTAGGAATTGTTGATTTTGACCTCGGCAGGGAGTTTGACTGATACTGAGAAGACGATGGTGTCTGTTTTAAATGAGCATCCTTTTAAGGATGGTGTCCTATCCCAGGAGGACAGGAAGGAGTGATTGGTTTTATAGGTGATGTGTTGTAGCTCCATGTGTTGTGAATGTTGTTCGGAAGTCAGGTCTGCTGGTCCGATTGATGCCAATCCCCTGATCTTGGGGGTTTCTGGGACACCTTGTGGTTTAGTTTTTTTTCCTGAGAGAAGGTTTTATTTCCACACAAACTTTGAGCAGCAAAGCTCACGTGGTCTCAGTCCACGTGGTTCTGAGCTATGATAGCAGGGGCAGAAGGGCAATGACTCATGCTGCACATTCAGCCTTACGTCAAATGTCATTCATTTAACATTGTCACGTCTGAACTGCGAGGTGATTTGAACAAATGTTGGTTAACTTGGAGGGTGTGTGGTTTGATAAAGCAGGAGCTGCAAGAAGACAGCACAGGAGTGCACGTGAGTGTCCTGCTAGCTGGCGAATCACTGCTTCTGACACATTTTTAATTGGATCCTGCTGCTAATTTTCACAGGGGGTTTAGTTATTTTTGTATAAATCAGTAAATAAATGTAGTAATGACCTCAGTTTGCGAATGACATCTGAAGCCATTTAATGATGTTCCTTTTGTTGTCCACTTCCTGTTGTGTTTCCCAGAGTTGTTGCCCAGAATGAACGGCGGGAGGAGTGGACGTCACTGCTTACAACAATTAAAAAGCTATTCATTCAGTATCCTGTGCTGGTGCGTTTGCAGGAAGCAGGTACTTACACATCACAGGAACTTTTGGGTTCGGGTTAATAATGTTTACACAGACTATACTGGATTATTAATTCAGTGGCATCAAAGCTGTGCTAACACTGGGATGGCAGTATTGCTGAGGGAGGTTTATACTGGGGTGGCAGTATTGCTTAGATAGGTTTACACTGGGATGGCAGTATTACTGAGGGAGGTTTACACTGGGATGGCAGTATTACCTGAGGGAGGTTTACACTGGGATGGCAGTATTACTGAGGGAGGTTTATACTGGGGTGGCAGTATTACTGAGGGAGGTTTATACTGGGGTGGCAGTATTACTGAGGGAGGTTTATACTGGGATGGCAGTATTACTGAGGGAGGTTTACACTGGGATGGCAGTATTACCTGAGGGAGGTTTATACTGGGATGGCAGTATTACTGAGGGAGGTTTATACTGGGGTGGCAGTATTGCTGAGGAATGGTTATACTGGGTGGCAGTATTACTGAGGGAGGTTTACACTGGGATGGCAGTATTACCTGAGGGAGGTTTACACTGGGATGGCAGTATTACTGAGGGAGGTTTATACTGGGGTGGCAGTATTACTGAGGGAGGTTTATACTGGGGTGGCAGTATTACTGAGGGAGGTTTATACTGGGATGGCAGTATTACTGAGGGAGGTTTACACTGGGATGGCAGTATTACCTGAGGGAGGTTTATACTGGGATGGCAGTATTACTGAGGGAGGTTTATACTGGGGTGGCAGTATTGCTGAGGAATGTTTATACTGGGTGGCAGTATTACTGAGGGAGGTTTACACTGGGATGAGTATTGCTGAGGGAGGTTTATACTGGGATGGCAGTACTACTGAGGGAGGTTTATACTGGGATGGCAGTATTTCTGAGGGAGGTTTATACTGGGATGGCAGTATTACTGAGAGGGGTTTACACTGGGATGGCAGTATTACTGAGGGAGGTTTATACTGGGGTGGCAGTATTACTGAGGGAGGTTTATACTGGGATGGCAGTATTGCTGAGGGAGGTTTATACTGGGGTGGCAGTATTGCTGAGGGAGGTTTATACTGGGGTGGCAGTATTACTGAGGGAGGTTTATACTGGGATGGCAGTATTACTGAGGGAGGTTTATACTGGGATGGCAGTATTACTGAGGGAGGTTTACACTGGGATGGCAGTATTACTGAGGGAGGTTTACACTGGGGTGGCAGTATTGCTGAGGGAGGTTTATACTGGGGTGGCAGTATTACTGAGGGAGGTTTATACTGGGATGGCAGTATTACTGAGGGAGGTTTATACTGGGATGGCAGTATTACTGAGGGAGGTTTATACTGGGATGGCAGTATTACTGAGGGAGGTTTACACTGGGATGGCAGTATTACTGAGGGAGGTTTACACTGGGGTGGCAGTATTGCTGAGGGAGGTTTATACTGGGGTGGCAGTATTACTGAGGGAGTTTTACACTGGGATGGCAGTATTACCTGAGGGAGGTTTACACTGGGAAGGTGGTATTGCTGAGGGAGGTTTATACTGGGAAGGCAGTATTGCTGGGGAATTTTACATTGTTCCATTGTGCAGTATATATAAAACCTACACTACTGCACAGGGTCAGACCTTTCGGCCCTTTATGCCCTGCCAAACGTGACACCAAATGAAATTACTTCCTTGTGCGGCCCTTGGTCCCTATCCCTTAGATCACACACATGTTCTGATCTAAAAATCCCCCCTTTTTCCCTGTTGCATCTGCCTCCACTATCACCCCTGATTGTGTTTAAAAAAACCTTCTCCCACTTCCTGTGTTTAAAAAAAACTTTGCTTTGTGTCTCCTTTGAACTTTCCGCCTCTACCCTTAAGTGCATTCTCCCTAGTTTTAAACATTTGAATTTGGGGGTCGGGGCAAAGGAATCTGGCTATTAACCCTATCAATGCATCTCGTACTTTTATAGACTTCTATCACTTCTCCCACAGACTGTCCTGCTTCAGAGAAAACGACCAGTGTTTTTCTAGCCCCTCATACCCTCTGATCCAGACAGCATCCTTGTAAACCTTTTCTGCGCCCTCTCCACATCCTCCCTGTAATGTGGCGACCGCAACTGAACGCAGTACTCTAAATGTGGCCTAAACAAAGCCTTATAAAGCCGCAACCTGACATCCTGACCCTGGTACTCAGTTCCCCGTCCGATGAAGGCAAGAATGCCATCCGCCATCTTTACCACCTGATCGACTTGCTTGGCCACTTTCAGGGAGCTAAGGACTTGAACCCTAAGATACCCCGACATCAATGCCATTCAGAATCCTGGCATTAACTGTATTCTTTTCCTTACCATCTGGTCTACAAAAATGCAGCACCTCACACTTACTGGATTAAACTCCATTTGCCATTTCTCTGCCCTTAACTGCAGTTGATCTAGATGCCCCTGTGTGCTTTGACAAACACCTACACTATCCACATCTCCACCAATTTTTAATATCGTCTGCGAACTTACTAACCCACCCAGCTACGTTTTCTCCCAAGTCATTGATGATTGTCACAAACAGCAGAGGTCCCTGTGGACCACCACTAGTCACAGGCCTCCAGCCTGAAAAGCAGCCTTCCTCAACGACCCTCTGCCATCCACTGTGCAGCCAATTCTGAATCCACACGGCCAGGTCACCATGGAGCCCACGCATCCTAATCTTCTGGCTCAGCCTATCATGAGGGACCTTGTTGAAAGTCTTACTAAAGTCCACGTCGACAAAATCCACTGCTCCACCCTCAACGATCACCTTCTCGAAAAATTCAGTCAAGTCAGTAAGGCGTGACCTACCCTGCACCAAGCCATGCTGATTGTCCCTAATTAGGCCATGCTTTACCAAACGCCCGTAAATCCTGTCCCTAAGGATTCTCTCCGCTTGCATTACTGATACGTCTCCGAGTCCTGAGGAAGTCCGGAAATTTGCACGTTCTTCTGCAGGATGTTCAAACATCCACCTAGCCTGTCCTGACTACTCTGTGATCAGCCAGAAGCAGGCAAGCTTGGGCTTTCTGACCTAGACGAACATTAATTCTGGGATTGATTTACTTTGAGATGTTCTAAAGTCCGCAAGCATCTTTGTAAATCAGCTAGAGTGTCAAAGACCTCCAGAACCCACGGTAAGTAGCAGCTAATTTATGCACAGCATGATCCGACTAACAGCAATGAGGTGATGTTCAGGTCTAGTCATACAGCATGGAAATAGACCCTTCGGTCCAAATCGTTGATGCTGACCACGTTTTCCAAACTAAACTAGTCCCACTTGCCTGCATTTGGCCCATATCCCTCTAAACCTTTTCTATTCATGTACTCGTCCAAGTGTCTTTTAAAAGTTTCCTCTGGCAGCTCATTTCACACACGATTGACTCTGAAAAAGTTGTCCCGCACGCCCTTTTTAAATCTTTCCCCCTCATCTTAAAAAATGCTCTCTAGTTTTGAACTCTCCCACCCTAGGGAAAAGACCTTTGCTATTCACCTTATCCATGCCCCCTCATGAACTTATAACTCTCAATAAGGTCACCCCTCAACCTCCTACACTCCAGTGACAAAAATCCCAGATTCTCCTTAGAACTCAAACCCCTCCAGTCCTGGCAACATTCTGGGTAAATCTTTTCTGAACGCTCTCCACTTAACATCTTTCCAAGAACAGGGTAGCAAGAATTATGCACAGTCCTCCAAAAGTGGCCTCACCAACATTCTCAACATGAATCCAACTCCAGTAGTAAGTCGTCTGAGCAATGACGGCAGGAGTGCTAAGCACCCTCTTAAACACCACAGTCAGCTGTGTATCAGCTTTCAAAGAACTGTGTACCTGAACCCCTAGGTTTATCCATTCGACAACACTCCTCAGAGCCCTAACACTAACTGTGTAATTCCTGACTTTGTTTGTTTTACCAAAATGCAGTGCTTCCTAATTATCCAAATTGAACCCCACCTGGCACTCCTCAACCCGTCGACTCAATTGATTAAGATCCATTTTTACTCTCCGCCTTCTTCATTTTCGACTGTGCCACCAATGTTGGTGTCATCCGCAAACTTACTCACCATGCTTCCTGAATTGTCGTCCAAGTCGTTTAGATAAATTCCGGACAAAAGTGGACCCAGCAGCGATCCTTGTGGCTCACAGGCTCCACCACCACCCTCTGTCTCCCACCGTCAAGGCAATTTTGCATCCAGTTGGCAAGCTCGCCCTGAAACCCGTGTGATCTAACTTTACTAACGAGTCTACCGCGTGGAACCTTGCCAAAAGCCAGACTAGAGACCACGGCGATAACGTCCACTCTGCCCTCATCAAACTATTTTGGTTACATCCTGAAAAAAAACTCAATCTGTGAGAAATGATTTCCCAAGAGCTAAGCCATGCCGGCTATCCCTAATCAGTCCTGGTCTTTGGAAATGCATGTAAATCCTATCTTTCAGAATCCCCTCCAACAACTTCCCCTCCACTGACTCTCAGTGTCAGTCTCACATGTATATAGTTCCCAGGCAGCTCCTTACAGTCTTCCAGCACCTTACCTGTGGCTGTAGATGGTACAAATATCTTGGCTAAGATAATCTGTTTCATGACTCATTGACAGATATGATTCGGAGAGGTCGGTGTTGTACTGGGGTGTACAAAGTTAAAAATCACACAACACCAGCTTATAGTCCAACAGGTTTGATTGGAAGCGCACTAGCTTTTGGAGTGACGCTCCTTCATCAGGTGGTAGTGTCTATCACCTGATGAAGGAGCGGCGCTCTGAAAGCTAGTGTGCTTCCATTTAAACCTGTTGGACTATAACCTGGTGTTGTGTGATTTTTAACATTGACAGATAAGTATTGGCAAATTTACCCCTACCCTGCAACGTAAAGGTTTTGATGTTTTATACTGTTTAAAGTCTCATTTGAAAGATGGAACTGCCAGCAATGTATCACTGTCTCAGATCTGTGCTGTCGCATCGGTCTTCAGTGGTTTTGATTCTCTGAAGGCAGGGTAGCTTAAACCCATAACCCTCTGACAGAACCAAGAGTCCATCTGACAACTAACATTGTCCTCTTGTGGGCAAAGCATCTGATGATTGACATTGAGGTTGACATATGAACTGCTGTCATGGGATGGAACCGAGACACATGAAGGGGGTGGGGAAGTTGCGCAAAAGAACCACTTTCTATCCACATTGTTGTGATCACACAGTTGACTGTGTTTAGGATTGTTAGTGTGTGGTTTGAGGAGTTTCCTCTCTGAGCACTGTGACTTGGGAGCTCCATGGCTGGTGTGTACATGCACGCTGAGTTGCTCAGTCTCCTTGAGAATTCGATCAAGATGACGGGCCTTGCTGTGGTCGATGCTCTCAGTTCTGTAGTCAGGAGTGCTGAGGTTGAGGAACCGGTAGCAACCTCCAACCCCTTCAGCTTTAGCTTGTCGCTCCTGAGCAGCAGGCCAGTTAAAGACTCCCTTTGCATGATCCCAGTCAAAGGGAGAATGGGATTTGTGCCCAATTGCTGCATGTTAACACCAGCAGCAAAGGCTGGACGTTAACCAGGACCATTACTCGCTGATGCTACAAACTGATGCTTTGTTTCCTTCCTCAGATGGTTTTCCACGTGGACAGAATTCTACAGCAGCTCAAGGAAACTATTTGGAGGCCATCAATCTCTCCTTCAATGGTATGGATTTGTGTGTGTGAGTGTGTGCATGGACTGGGCTCTCTGAATGGGGCCCCAACTCCAACAGACCAGGGAAACCCAGCCATCACAGTAGTGGCATAAAATTGATTGTATTGATCTTCCGCTGATGAGGGAGAAATGAGCCATTAATCTGATCCGATCGGTTTCCCTGTGTCAGTTTACAAAGCGACGTGATGCCGACTGTGTGTGTTCAATTCCCCTCACCGGCTGAGGTTACTATGAAGGACCCAGCCTCTCAATCTCGCCCCTCGCTGGAGGTATGGTGGCCCTCAGGTCAGGTCGCCACCAGTTTTTCTTTTCTCTCTTGCTCTCTCTCTCTCTCCCTCTCTCTCTCGCTAGCTCTCTCTCTCTCTCGCTCTCTGAAGTGACTTGACATCACTGCCTGGTGTCTTCCACTAGAAAATGTAAGTCCAATTTGTAATATTCTCTGATACTTGGTGTTGAATAACCCTCCTGCACGCTCTGTCACAGCTCGTATGAGACATTGCCAATGTGCAGAGAGCTGTTTTCCATATGAATTGGAGAGAAGACAGAAAGGTGATGATAAATGCCCGATACGTTCACCATCTATCTGTGACAATGATTTGCTTTAATATCCCAAAGAACTTGCTCAGCTTTAAGTTGAGCGTGTGGGAATGAGTGAATCTTGGATGTGATGGAATCTTAATTGGCCCTTCTGGGAACAAGAGTGATCAGTTGCTGTGGTGGTATATGAAGCAAAGACAGATTTCCACGGTTTGAGCTATACGGAGAGGTTGAACAGGCTGGGGCTGTTTTTCCTGGAGCGTCGGAGGCTGAGGGGTGACCTTACAGAGGTTTATAAAATCAAGAGAGGCATGGATTTTTCCCTGGGGTAGGGGAGACCAGAAGTAGAGGGCCCAGGTTTAAGGTGAGAGGGGAAAAATATAAAAGGGGCCTCAAGGGCAACTTTTTCACGCAGAGGGTGGTACGTGTATAGAATGAGCTGCCAGAGGATGTGGTGGAGGCTGGTACAATTGTAACATTTAAAAGGCATCTGGATGGGTATATGAATAAGAAGGGTTGAGAGGGATATATGGGCCGGGTGCTGGCAAATGGGACTAGATTAGGTTACGATATCTGGTCAGCATGGACAAATTGGACCGAAGGGTCTGTTTCCATGGTGTCCATCTCTATGACTCTATATGCAGGTTAGATGGATTGGCCATGCTAAGTTGCCCACAGTGTCTAGGGATGTACAGGCTAGATGGGATAGCCATGGGGAATGCAAGCTTGTCGGCCAAGGTGGGGGTGGTGTCTTGGGTCAGGTCCAGGTGGGATGCTCTTCGGAGGGGCGGTATGGAATCGATGGGCCAAATAGCCTGCTTCTACTCTGTAGGGATTCTATGATTCTTTATAAAACCACAGACCAAGAGTTCCGTGCTCACCCTTGTAACCCAATCCGAGCTCTTCACAGCTGGCAGACAGAGAGCATGTTCAGAACATCAGGAATAAGGGCAGGGGTGGGCCATACATATACAGTCTTTTGAGTCTGTTGTACACCGTGCCATCATAACTGGTCACAAGCCGACCTTGATTTACTAAGCTGCTTCCAGGGTCCCTTGATTCTGTGAGAGACCAAAGTTCTGTCGACTTGAGCCTAAAATTTAAGAAACAGTGGGGAATGTACCAGAACGCCAAAGATTGACAGTCGTTGGAGTTGATGAATTGTGTCTCGTCTCAGGGACCCGGAACCCCATAAGGTTAACTGATTGGGCCACGTGCTGCCACCCGTGACGATACGATGGAAGCAGGTTAATTTAACGTAGGCCTTGTCCCTCATTTGTTTCACTGCTCATGGGAAATCTTTCCTTCCCTCCTTTAGTCTTTGACAAGCATTACATAAACAGGAACTTTGACCGCACTGGCCAGATGTCTGTCGTTATCACACCTGGAGTGGGAGTATTTGAAGTTGACCGACTTCTGATGATTCTTACCAAGCAACGGATGATCGACAATGGTAGGCATCGATGTGCTTCCATGTTCCACTGTTCAGTCATGTTTGATGACCTGTGTTCAGAACGTGATGCTGGAAAAGCACAGCAGGTCAGGCAGCATCTGAGGAGCAGGAGAATGATGTGTGTGTTGGGGGGGGGGGGATTGGGGGGTGGATTGTCATACACTCATGGAGCTGTGGTGGGGTATCAGAAGGTGGCTATATGGGGAGGGGGAGTGAGAGGTAAACGCGGGTCGGAGACAGGGAGTGCTGTACATGTGTGTTGGGGGTTTGGCATATGGGTGTAGACTGATGGGGGTATCATGTCACATATGCAAGATGTGGGAGTATTTTGAGTTTGTGGGGTAAGGTATGGTGGGGGTGTCGCGCGCAAGGTATGGTAGGGGTGTCGCATATGCGAGCGTGCGTGGTGAGGGTGTCGTGTGTGTGTGGGGGTAAGGTGTGGTAGGGGTGTCGTGTGTGGTGGGGGTATTGTGTGTGGGGGGGTAAGGTGTGGTGGGGGGTGTCGTGTGTGGGGGGTAAGGTGTGGTGGGGGTGTAGTGTGTGGGGGGTAAGGTGTGGAGGGGTTGTCGTGTGTTTGTGTGTGTGGGGTAAGGTGTGGTGAGGGTGTCGTGTGTGGGGGGGGTAAGGTGTGGTGAGGGTGTCGTGTGTGGGGGGGGGGTAAGGTGTGGTGAGGGTGTCGTGTGTGTGTGTGGGGGGGGTAAGGTGTGGTGAGGGTGTCGTGTGTGTGTGGGGGGGGGGTAAGGTGTGGTGGGGGTGTCGTGTGTGGGGGGGGGTAAGGTGTGGTGGGGGTGTCGTGTGTGTGTGTGGGGGGGGGGTAAGGTGTGGTGGGGGTGTCGTGTGTGTGTGGGGGGGGTAAGGTGTGGTGGGGGTGTCGTGTGTGTGTGGGGGGGGGGGTAAGGTGTGGTGGGGGTGTCGTGTGTGTGTGTGGGGGGGTAAGGTGTGGTGGGGGTGTCGTGTGGGGGGGGGTAAGGTGTGGTGGGGGTGTCGTGTGGGGGGGGTAAGGTGTGGTGGGGGTGTCGTGTGTGTGTGGGGGGGGGGGTAAGGTGTGGTGAGGGTGTCGTGTGTGTGGGGGTAAGGTGTGGTGAGGGTGTCGTGTGTGTGTGTGGGGGGGGGTAAGGTGTGGTGGGGGTGTCGTGTGTGTGTGGGGGGGGTAAGGTGTGGTGGGGGTGTCGTGTGTGTGTGTGTGTGGGGGGGTAAGGTGTGGTGGGGGTGTCGTGTGTGTGTGTGGGGGGGGGGTAAGGTGTGGTGGGGGTGTCGTGTGTGTGTGGGGGGGGGTAAGGTGTGGTGGGGGTGTCGTGTGTGTGTGGGGGGGGGGTAAGGTGTGGTGAGGGTGTCGTGTGTGTGTGGGGGGGGGGTAAGGTGTGGTGGGGGTGTCGTGTGTGGGGGGGGGTAAGGTGTGGTGGGGGTGTCGTGTGTGTGTGTGGGGGGGGGGTAAGGTGTGATGGGGGTGTCGTGTGTGTGGGGGGGGGGTAAGGTGTGGTGGGGGGTGTCGTGTGTGGGGGGGGGTAAGGTGTGGTGGGGGTGTCGTGTGTGTGTGGGGGGGGGGGGGTAAGGTGTGGTGGGGGTGTCGTGTGTGTGGGGGGGGGGTAAGGTGTGGTGGGGGTGTCGTGTGTGTGTGTGGGGGGGGGGTAAGGTGTGGTGGGGGTGTCGTGTGTGTGTGGGGGGGGGTAAGGTGTGGTGGGGGTGTCGTGTGTGTGTGGGGGGGGTAAGGTGTGGTGGGAGTGTCGTGTGTGTGTGTGGGGGGGGGGTAAGGTGTGGTGAGGGTGTCGTGTGTGTGTGGGGGGGGGTAAGGTGTGGTGGGGGTGTCGTGTGTGGGGGGGGGGTAAGGTGTGGTGGGGGTGTCGTGTGTGTGTGGGGGGGGGTAAGGTGTGGTGGGGGTGTCGTGTGTGTGTGTGTGGTGGGGGGTAAGGTGTGGTGGGGGTGTCGTGTGTGGGGGGGGGTAAGGTGTGGTGAGGGTGTCGTGTGTGTGTGGGGGGGGGTAAGGTGTGGTGGGGGTGTCGTGTGTGTGTGTGGGGGGGGGGTAAGGTGTGGTGGGGGTGTCGTGTGTGTGGGGGGGGGGGTAAGGTGTGGTGGGGGTGTCGTGTGTGTGTGTGGGGGGGGGGTAAGGTGTGGTGGGGGTGTCGTGTGTGTGGGGGGGGGGGTAAGGTGTGGTGAGGGTGTCGTGTGTGTGTGTGGGGGGGGGGTAAGGTGTGGTGGGAGTGTCGTGTCGTGTGTGGGGGGGGTAAGGTGTGGTGGGGGTGTCGTGTGTGTGTGTGGGGGGGGGGGTAAGGTGTGGTGGGGGTGTCGTGTGTGTGTGTGGGGGGGGGGTAAGGTGTGGTGGGGGTGTCGTGTGTGTGTGTGGGGGGGGGGTAAGGTGTGGTGAGGGTGTCGTGTGTGTGTGTGGGGGGGGGGTAAGGTGTGGTGGGGGTGTCGTGTGTGTGTGTGGGGGGGGGTAAGGTGTGGTGAGGGTGTCGTGTGTGGGGGGGGGGTAAGGTGTGGTGAGGGTGTCGTGTGTGTGTGGGGGGGGGGTAAGGTGTGGTGAGGGTGTCGTGTGTGTGTGGGGGGGGGGTAAGGTGTGGTGGGAGTGTCGTGTCGTGTGTGGGGGGGGGTAAGGTGTGGTGGGGGTGTCGTGTGTGTGTGTGGGGGGGGGTAAGGTGTGGTGGGGGTGTCGTGTGTGTGTGGGGGGGGGGTAAGGTGTGGTGGGGGTGTCGTGTGTGTGTGGGGGGGGTAAGGTGTGGTGGGGGTGTCGTGTGTGTGTGGGGGGGGGTAAGGTGTGGTGGTGTCGTGTGTGTGTGGGGGGGGGTAAGGTGTGGTGGGGGTGTCGTGTGTGTGTGGGGGGGGTAAGGTGTGGTGAGGGGTGTCGTGTGTGTGTGGGGGGGGGTAAGGTGTGGTGGGGGTGTCGTGTGTGGGGGGGGGGTAAGGTGTGGTGGGGGTGTCGTGTGTGTGTGTGTGGGGGGGGGGGGTAAGGTGTGGTGGGGGTGTCGTGTGTGTGTGGGGGGGGGTAAGGTGTGGTGGGGGTGTCGTGTGTGTGTGTGGGGGGGGGGGTAAGGTGTGGTGGGGGTGTCGTGTGTGTGTGTGGGGGGGGGTAAGGTGTGGTGGGGGTGTCGTGTGTGTGGGGGGGGGGGGTAAGGTGTGGTGGGGGTGTCGTGTGTGGGGGGGGGTAAGGTGTGGTGGGGGTGTCGTGTGTGTGTGTGTGGGGGGGGGGGGTAAGGTGTGGTGGGGGTGTCGTGTGTGTGTGGGGGGGGGTAAGGTGTGGTGGGGGTGTCGTGTGTGTGTGTGGGGGGGGGGTAAGGTGTGGTGGGGGTGTCGTGTGTGTGTGTGGGGGGGGGGTAAGGTGTGGTGGGGGTGTCGTGTGTGTGGGGGGGGGGTAAGGTGTGGTGGGGGTGTCGTGTGTGGGGGGGTAAGGTGTGGTGAGGGTGTCGTGTGTGTGGGGGGGGGGTAAGGTGTGGTGGGGGTGTCGTGTGTGTGGGGGGGGGTAAGGTGTGGTGGGGGTGTCGTGTGTGGGGGGGTAAGGTGTGGTGAGGGTGTCGTGTGTGTGTGTGGGGGGGGGGGTAAGGTGTGGTGGGGGTGTCGTGTGTGTGTGTGGGGGGGGGTAAGGTGTGGTGAGGGTGTCGTGTGTGTGTGTGGGGGGGTAAGGTGTGGTGGGGGTGTCGTGTGTGTGTGTGGGGGGGGGGTAAGGTGTGGTGAGGGTGTCGTGTGTGTGTGTGGGGGGGGGTAAGGTGTGGTGAGGGTGTCGTGTGTGTGTGTGGGGGGGGTAAGGTGTGGGAGTGTCGTGTCGTGTGTGGGGGGGGTAAGGTGTGGTGGGAGTGTCGTGTCGTGTGTGGGGGGGGGGGTAAGGTGTGGTGGGGGTGTCGTGTGTGTGTGGGGGGGGGTAAGGTGTGGTGGGGGTGTCGTGTGTGTGGGGGGGGGTTAAGGTGTGGTGAGGGTGTCGTGTGTGTGGGGGGGTAAGGTGTGGTGGGGGGTGTCGTGTGTGGGGGGGGGGGTAAGGTGTGGTGGGAGTGTCGTGTGTGTGTGTGTGTGGGGGGGTAAGGTGTGGTGGGGGGTGTCGTGTGTGTGTGGGGGGGGGTAAGGTGTGGTGAGGGTGTCGTGTGTGTGTGGTGGGGGGTAAGGTGTGGTGAGGGTGTCGTGTGTGTGTGTGGGGGGGGGGTAAGGTGTGGTGGGGGTGTCGTGTGTGTGTGTGGGGGGGGGTAAGGTGTGGTGGGGGTGTCGTGTGTGTGTGTGGGGGGGGGTAAGGTGTGGTGGGGGGTGTCGTGTGTGTGTGGGGGGGGGTAAGGTGTGGTGGGGGTGTCGTGTGTGGGGGGGGGTAAGGTGTGGTGGGGGTGTCGTGTGTGTGGGGGGGGGTAAGGTGTGGTGGGGGTGTCGTGTGTGTGTGTGGGGGGGGGTAAGGTGTGGTGGGGGGTGTCGTGTGTGTGTGGGGGGGGGGTAAGGTGTGGTGGGGGTGTCGTGTGTGGGGGGGGGTAAGGTGTGGTGGGGGTGTCGTGTGTGTGTGGGGGGGGGTAAGGTGTGGTGGGGGTGTCGTGTGTGTGGGGGGGGGGGTAAGGTGTGGTGGGGGTGTCGTGTGTGGGGGGGGGGTAAGGTGTGGTGGGGGTGTCGTGTGTGTGGGGGGGGGGTAAGGTGTGGTGGGGGTGTCGTGTGTGTGGGGGGGGGGTAAGGTGTGGTGGGGGTGTCGTGTGTGTGTGGGGGGGGGGTAAGGTGTGGTGGGGGTGTCGTGTGTGTGTGGGGGGAGGGTAAGGTGTGGTGGGGGTGTCGTGTGTGTGGGGGGGGGTAAGGTGTGGTGGGGGTGTCGTGTGTGTGTGGGGGGGGGGTAAGGTGTGGTGGGGGTGTCGTGTGTGTGTGGGGGGGGGGTAAGGTGTGGTGGGGGTGTCGTGTGTGTGGGGGGGGGGGTAAGGTGTGGTGGGGGTGTCGTGTGTGTGGGGGGGGTAAGGTGTGGTGGGGGTGTCGTGTGTGGGGGGGTAAGGTGTGGTGAGGGTGTCGTGTGTGTGTGGGGGGGGGGTAAGGTGTGGTGGGGGTGTCGTGTGTGTGTGGGGGGGGGTAAGGTGTGGTGGGGGTGTCGTGTGTGGGGGGGGGTAAGGTGTGGTGAGGGTGTCGTGTGTGTGTGGGGGGGGGTAAGGTGTGGTGGGGGTGTCGTGTGTGTGGGGGGGGGTAAGGTGTGGTGAGGGTGTCGTGTGTGTGTGGGGGGGGGTAAGGTGTGGTGGGGGTGTCGTGTGTGTGTGGGGGGGGGTAAGGTGTGGTGGGGGGTGTCGTGTGTGTGTGGGGGGGGGGTAAGGTGTGGTGGGGGTGTCGTGTGTGTGTGGGGGGGGGTAAGGTGTGGTGGGGGTGTCGTGTGTGTGTGGGGGGGGGGTAAGGTGTGGTGGGGGTGTCGTGTGTGTGTGGGGGGGGGGGGTAAGGTGTGGTGGGGGTGTCGTGTGTGTGTGGGGGGGGGTAAGGTGTGGTGGGGGTGTCGTGTGTGGGGGGGTAAGGTGTGGTGAGGGTGTCGTGTGTGTGTGGGGGGGGGTAAGGTGTGGTGGGGGTGTCGTGTGTGTGTGGGGGGGGGGTAAGGTGTGGTGGGGGTGTCGTGTGTGTGGGGGGGGGGGTAAGGTGTGGTGGGGGTGTCGTGTGTGGGGGGGGGGGTAAGGTGTGGTGGGGGTGTCGTGTGTGGGGGGGGGGGTAAGGTGTGGTGAGGGTGTCGTGTGTGTGTGGGGGGGGGGGTAAGGTGTGGTGGGGGTGTCGTGTGTGTGTGTGTGGGGGGGGTAAGGTGTGGTGGGGGGTGTCGTGTGTGGGGGGGGGGTAAGGTGTGGTGGGGGTGTCGTGTGTGTGTGGGGGGGGGTAAGGTGTGGTGAGGGTGTCGTGTGTGTGTGGGGGGGGGGTAAGGTGTGGTGGGGGTGTCGTGTGTGTGTGGGGGGGGGGGTAAGGTGTGGTGGGGGTGTCGTGTGTGTGTGGGGGGGGTAAGGTGTGGTGGGGGTGTCGTGTGTGGGGGGGTAAGGTGTGGTGAGGGTGTCGTGTGTGTGTGGGGGGGGGGGTAAGGTGTGGTGGGGGGTGTCGTGTGTGTGTGTGTGGGGGGGGTAAGGTGTGGTGGGGGTGTCGTGTGTGGGGGGGGGGTAAGGTGTGGTGGGGGTGTCGTGTGTGTGTGGGGGGGGGTAAGGTGTGGTGAGGGTGTCGTGTGTGTGTGGGGGGGGGTAAGGTGTGGTGGGGGTGTCGTGTGTGTGTGGGGAGGGGGGTAAGGTGTGGTGGGGGTGTCGTGTGTGTGTGTGGGGGGGGTAAGGTGTGGTGGGGGTGTCGTGTGTGGGGGGTTAAGGTGTGGTGGGGGGTGTCGTGTGTGTGTGTGGGGGGGTAAGGTGTGGTGGGGGTGTCGTGTGTGTGGGGGGGGGGTAAGGTGTGGTGAGGGTGTCGTGTGTGTGTGGGGGGGGGGGTAAGGTGTGGTGGGGGTGTCGTGTGTGTGTGGGGGGGGGGTAAGGTGTGGTGGGGGTGTCGTGTGTGTGTGGGGGGGGGTAAGGTGTGGTGAGGGTGTCGTGTGTGTGTGGGGGGGGTAAGGTGTGGTGAGGGTGTCGTGTGTGTGTGGGGGGGGGTAAGGTGTGGTGGGGGTGTCGTGTGTGTGGGGGGGGGGTAAGGTGTGGTGAGGGTGTCGTGTGTGTGTGGGGGGGGGTAAGGTGTGGTGGGGGTGTCGTGTGTGTGTGGGGGGGTAAGGTGTGGTGGGGGTGTCGTGTGTGTGGGGGGGGGGTAAGGTGTGGTGGGGGGTGTCGTGTGTGTGTGGGGGGGGGGTAAGGTGTGGTGGGGGTGTCGTGTGTGTGTGGGGGGGGGTAAGGTGTGGTGGGGGTGTCGTGTGTGTGGGGGGGGGGTAAGGTGTGGTGAGGGTGTCGTGTGTGTGTGGGGGGGGGTAAGGTGTGGTGGGGGTGTCGTGTGTGTGGGGGGGGGGTAAGGTGTGGTGAGGGTGTCGTGTGTGTGTGGTGGGGGGTAAGGTGTGGTGGGGGTGTCGTGTGTGTGGTGGGGGGTAAGGTGTGGTGGGGGTGTCGTGTGTGTGTGTGGGGGGGGGTAAGGTGTGGTGGGGGTGTCGTGTGTGTGTGGGGGGGGGGTAAGGTGTGGTGGGGGTGTCGTGTGTGTGTGTGGGGGTAAGGTGTGGTGGGGGTGTCGTGTGTGTGTGGGGGGTAAGGTGTGGTGGGGGTGTCGTGTGTGTGTGGGGGGGGGGTAAGGTGTGGTGGGGGTGTCGTGTGTGTGTGTGTGGGGGGGGGTAAGGTGTGGTGGGCGTGTCGTGTCGTGTGTGTGGGGGGGGTAAGGTGTGGTGGGGGTGTCGTGTGTGTGTGGGGGGGGGGTAAGGTGTGGTGGGGGGTGTTGTGTGTTTGGGGGAGTAAGGTGTGATGAGGGTGTTGTGGGTGTGTCGTGTGTTTGTGTGGAGGGGGGTAAAGTGTGGTGGGGGTTTTCGTGTGTGTGTGGAGGGGGGCGGTAAGTTGTGGTGGGGGGTGTCGTGTGTCTGTGTGTGTCTGGGTGGGGGGGGTGGAGGGAAGGGGGAGGTAAGGTGTGGTGGGGAAACCCACATAGACACTGGGTGAATGCGCAAAGTCCACACAGACTGTCACCTGAGGTGGAATCAAACCTGGCTGAGCCCAACCCCGTACAAGGGGCCTCTGCGACTGAATTCTGTGTGGGGAATAGGTGCTGTCAGGCTGTTGCCTGGGATGTAACTGTGTATCTCTGAGACTGAGATTGTTCAGCATGTGGTGGAGAGCACCATTACAGTGCATTGACCTCACAGTGAATTTTTCAATCGTACCAGCGCTGTCATTACAAAACAACATTTGTAAGACCAAGGCTGGCAAATCTTTGCCGTCTTTTATTTTTCCGGAAAGTTGAGTTCCTGAGGACTGTGTGTAACATTTCTTTCCTGTGTGCAGGGATTGGTGTTGACCTGGTGTGTATGGGTGAGCAGCCTCTTCATGCCGTGCCATTATTTAAGGTCAGTGCAGCTCCACCAGGCCAGCATTGCCTGATTGACACCTGTTTGTCGTGACGCATGTGGTCCCAATGAGTGAGAAACCTATAAAGGTTTCCAATTTGTCATCACCTATTCTGTCTGATAACAAAACAGTGCAGCAAACCAGCACGTACCATTGCAAACCCCATCATTGACCCAGTTTGTGATGGGACAGTTCTTTTCCATTTGTAGTCCAGCTGTGGGATACTGGGGAGTAAACCCATCACAGGACTCAGATGCCGAGCATTGCCATCCAGTGACTCCGGTAATCCAAACTAGATTAGAGTTTGGAGACTTCCTCTCTCCTTCTGCTGGGGGTGTGTGCAGCTTTAGCAATTGAGCTGTAACAGAGTCATGCAGCATAGAAACAGACCCTTCAATCCAAACAGTCCATGCCGGCCATAATCCCAAACTAAACTCGTCCCACCTACCTGCACTTGGCCCAAATCCCTCCAACCGCCTTTTATTCATATCTTTCCAAATGCCTTTTAAATGCTGTAACTGTACCTGCATCCACCACTTCATGTGGAAGCTCATTCCACACACACACACACACGACCCTCTGTGGAAGAAATCTGTCCCAGTGGCTTTTTAAAATCTTTCTCCTCTCACCTTAGATATATGTCCTGTAGTCTGGAAATGCCGCAGCCAAGGGAAAAGACACCTGCCATTCCTCTTCTCATTATTTTATAAACCTCAAGGATGTGAACCCTCTAACCTCCTGTCCTGCAGTGAGAAAGAAGGCTCTCGTTATAGCTGTTAACCTGCAGCCCGTCTGGTCTGGGCCTCAGCACAGCACAACATGCACAGATCTCGCTCAATTGGACAAAGGTGATATGGTTTTATAATGGAGACAGTGTGAATTTAGTATTATGCTAATGTGAAACATCCTAAGAACAGGAGGAGGCCATTCAGCCCCTCGGGACACTGCTGCCATTTAGTTAGACATGGTTGATCTTTAGCGTATCTCGTTTGACCTGCTTTGATTATATCACTCTCCATTTATCTGCCTCCATTTTAAATGTTTTCATTGACCCTCCCCCTCCAAGGAGGGGCGAGTTGCAGATGTCCAGTTCTCTTTTTGTGAAGCTGTGAGGCCTGGTCAGAAATGATCTCTCTCGTTCAGTTAATCAAACAGCTTCAATTAAAGCACATGTGAACACAGCTCTGAAGCAGGTGGGACTTGAACCCAAGGCTTCAGGGAACTTAGCACTGCACCATGATGACCCTAACGGTGAAGGTCAGGAGTGGGGTTTGAACCCCGAGAAAGAGACCAGAATTCACCAGGCTTCAGCAAGGCAAGGAACGACACTCTCCGAGTCCAGTGCCTCAATCACTGGCCCAGCCTTAACCTTGTATGACTTGGGGAAATGCGAGCTGAAAATATGCAATCTGTTCTTCAAACTAAAATCCTTTTGCAGATTCACCTGGGTGATGCTGCACTCCTTTCAAGGCTATTATTTCCTCTGGAGATGCAGGGTACGGAACTGGGTAGGCAAGAGGTTAAACCAGACTGAGTTTAGGTTTTGGAACTACTGAGTACAAACCAACTCCTCTTTAAAAGCATCAAGATGGCTTCATGTCAGTGAACCAATCAACAATGGCGATCTGCTCAGTGTTAAAGTGTGAGGTGATGCATTTGAGAGGACAAGAGAGACTGAGAGGACCCTAGGCAGGTACAGAGGGACGTGGGTGTGCATGTCTGGAGACTCTAGAAGGCAGCAAGGTAGGTGGTTAGGTAGGCATTTGGGTTTTATTAGTCAGGCACTGAATGCCCGAGCAAGGTGGTTATGGTGGATCTGTATCAGTTAGACCACAGACGGCATACAGTGTGGAGTGTCGGTCCCCACGTTATAGCAAGGCTGTGATTTCACTAGAGAGGGTGCAGAGGAGATCCACCAGGATGTTGGAACAGTTCGGTTCTGAAGAGAGATTGGTGTGAAGGAATTAAGGGCTACGGGGAGAATGCGGGTAAGTGGAGTTGAAATGCCCATCAGCCATGATTGAATGGCGGAGTGGACTCGATGGGCCAAATGGCCTTACTTCCACTCCTATGTCTTATGGTCTTATGGTGTTGTTGTCCTTTGATGAGAGAAGACTTGAGGAGGATGTGATTGAGGTGTACAAAGTTCTGCAGGGCATAGGAGAAATTGGGAAATACTTTTCCCCTTTAGTAGAGGGGTCAGTGACTGGGGGCAGAATTTTAATGCCAGGGTAGGAGCTCAAAGGGGATTTGAAAAAAAAGCATTTTTCACTTCGAGAGTTATCAATACCTGGAACTCACTGTCTAAAGGAGGCAGGAACTCTCAACATTTTAAAAAGTATTAAATGTCATAGCATTCAAGGGTATGGACAAAGTGCTGATAAATGGAATTAGAATAGATGGCTGTTTGAACATAGACCAGTACAGCACAGTGCAAACCATTCGGCCCTCAATGTTATGCCAAACTTTTATCCAACTCTAAGATCAAACTAACCTACATACCCTTCATTTTACTAACATCCATGTGCCTATCCAAAAGTTACTCAAATGTCCCTAATGTATCTGACTCTATTACCACTGCTGGCAGTGCATTCCACGCTCCCACCTCTCTCTCTGTAAAGAGCCTACCTCTGACATCTCCCCTAAACCTTCCTCTAATTACCTTAAAGTTATGTCCCCTTGTGATAGCCATTTCAACCCTGGGAAAAAGTCTCTGGTTATCCACTCTATCTGTGCCTCTCATCATCTTGTACACCTCTATCAAGTCACCTCTCATCTTTCTTCTCCCTCAACCTTTCTTCATAAGACATGCCCTCCAGTCCAGTCAGCATCCTGGTAAATCTCCTTTGCACCCTCTCTAAAGATTCGCATCTTTCCTGTATTGACCAGAACGGAACACAATATTCCAAGTGTGGTCTAACCAGGGCTGTATAGAGCTGCAGCATAACCTCGTGGCTCTTAAATTCAATCCCCCTGCTAATGAAAGCCAACACGCCTTTTTAACTACTCTATCAACTTGGGTGGCAACTTTGAGGGATTTATAGACGTGGACTCCTCCAAGATCCCTCTGTGCCTCCACATTGCCAAGAATCCTGCCTTTAACCCTGTGTTCTGTATTCAAATTCAACCTTCCAAAATGAATCACTTCACACTTTTCCAGATTGAACTCCGTCGATTTGATGATGAGCATAGACACAACTGGCCCCCCTCTCTCTGCGCTGTAGTAGCTCTAAGACTCTTAAGGGATCAGTGCTCATGTCCTGTTCAATTGCACAACTGGAATATATATCATGTGTATCATTCTACCTTCAAGTGAGTAGCAAAACCCAACTCTCTGACAACGTGTCTCTACAGGAAGCAGACACGGATAGGTTCGCTAGAACATTCAATTTCCCAAGATCTGCTAGGATAGGATGGGAAAACATATCACTGGCTGGAGATTGGAAACAAAAACAGAAATTGCTGGAAAATCTCTGCAGGTCTGGCAGCACCTGTGGACAGAAAGCTCCATTTCTGGTTCAGTGACCCTTCTTCAGAAACTGTGATAGAATGGGAGTCTTGTTTGATTTTTACTGCCCCAGCGAACTCTCCTCCATCAACAGTTAGCTTGTGAGAGGAACCTCTCCACAGTCAGAGGCAGAGGTTTGCTTGTGGGGATCC
This sequence comes from Chiloscyllium punctatum, assembly GCF_047496795.1. Classification (NCBI taxonomy): domain Eukaryota; kingdom Metazoa; phylum Chordata; class Chondrichthyes; order Orectolobiformes; family Hemiscylliidae; genus Chiloscyllium; species Chiloscyllium punctatum. Next base: position 49,300,071 of record NC_092755.1, on the reverse strand, counting down.
ACTTGTGTCTTGGAAGACCTGGGAACTGAATCAGCATAAGTCTGAAAATCCTGCTTGTAAATATCAGCTGAAGGATATTGGCGATGTAGTAATCCCGTCACTGGGGTGGTAATCCAAAAAGCCACTTTCTCCATCCAAAAACCCCACCTCATATGGATTCATAGATCCATGCCTCATATGGCATGGATTCAACTCCCACTACAGCATGGTGGAATTTAATTTCCATTATTAAGCTAGGAATATAGAGCCAGTCTAATGGTGAGCACAAAACTATTATTGGTTGTCCATATGCAGTTGGCTCATTGAACAGATCACAAGACTTGGCCTATGTGTCTAGATTAGCGAGGAGACACACAGCCAAGACTTCCACATTTGGTCAGTATCCAATACAGGTTGACTCCCATGTATTTGTGCGCCTACTGATGAGGACGTTCCCCCATTCACTCCATAACCAGGTTGCCTGGTGTCGGTAGCCAAAAACATGCATTCGTTGTGGTTTTATTATGCTGTACCTGCTACATCAGACAAAAAGAATGACATGGAACAAAGATGGAAACCTGGGAAAAGTGACTGAAAACTTTGTGAAAGGGTTAAGTTTTAAGGGGAAACGACTGAAAGATTTAAGGTGGGCGGCGGGGGTGGGGGGTGGGGGGGTGGAATGTCTCCAGAGCTTGGGGCCTTGAAAGATGTGGATGGACAAAGGAAATGTTGGAATGTGTAAGAGGCCAGTTTTGGAGGAGTGTAGAGGTTTTGGAAGGGTGTAGTGGTAGGGAGGAGCATGAGACTGAATATTTTGAACCTGAAGTTCTAGTGGCCTGGGGACCAGGGTAGGTCTTGGTCAGAACTGGCAACGGTCATTTTGGCGCTGGAGGTCCCGCTGTCTGCTGAATTTTATTGGAGCATGGAATTGTGTCTTCAGAACAGGAGCTGGTGATGACAATTCCTTCTTGCCTCTTGCAAAATCACAAATTTTTCTGTTGATGAAAGCTTCTCAGTTTTCATAGAGAGAAATTCTGTCTATTCAGGTATTTTCTCCCAACTTTCATCCCCAGCTTTATCTTTTCCCACCATCTGCACAATGGGACAGACTGTTGATGGAACATTCCCCTCCCTTTCTACGGACACTGACTGACTTCCACCACTTACCCGACTGATCTCTCTCCTCATGGTTTTCTTGTCAGAGAGCACCAGCAGGTTGGTGGACTGCACTGCAGCCTGACTCGTTTGCAGCTGTTCACTGTGCTTCAGAAATTTAACATCGAATTCACAATTCGCAACTTTTTGGGACCTGGATTCTGCACTTTGTAACCTTTTGCGAAGAGAACAGACCCAGAGAAATTTGAATCACCATCCTCCTGTTTCTACCATAATCACATCAGGCTTGTCTTCTGAGTGAGTGTTCCATGGGCTACGAATTTGTTTAGCCCACATGGCCCACTTATTTTGTTTTCCAGTGAAGTCAATTCTTTTTAAAAAAAACAGTCCAGCTTCTCGCTTAAACAAGATCAGGAGTTAGTTTATTACACAACTACCACTGACATCTATTCACCTTAAAAACACACACCAAAGTTATTAACCAAAATGAAAATAAATGAGGATAGAAGTGATTTATGACGATGATCGCTGTGTAGGATTATTTTGGGCCGATTATTTGGTTGAAGATTCTCTTTGCAGATTGAATGATTTGAAACTATTAAAGGCAGAGTTCGGGAGCTGCAATATCTTCAGTGGTATAGAGTTGCAGCTTGCCTTTATAAGTGTGCTGAGCAGCACAGGTTCAGAGAGGGAGTGAAGTTTCTTTCATGACCTTGCAGGTATGCTCTTTGGAGCCTGGTTTAGCACAGTACAGCACACCTTCCTCTCTTTGTGTTCAGACAGACCCCAGTCTCCGACTGTGCTGCTGAACCCCTCCTGGAGCTTTCCGCACTAAAATAGTTCCTCACAACTTGCCAGTCTAAAATTTAAATGGATACTTTCCAAAAGCTGTCACATCATTTTAGGATTTCTTTGGCCAATTTTTTTTTTAGTTAATTTAAGACATTGATGGTTTTAACTGTCTCAGCCAATATTCTGGATGGCTCCCATTGTCAGGTTGTGGTCAACTTGGAAATGTTATCAATGCCTCCAGGTGAACTAGCTTTCGGAGCGCTGCTCCTCCATCAAGTGAAGGGCCTGATGAACCACTTGATGAAGGAACCAATGCTCCGAAAGCTAGTGCTTCCAATTAAATCTGTTGGACTATAACCTGGTGTTATGATTTTTAACTTTGTACGCCCCAGTCCAACACCGGCATCTCCAAATCCACGTGAACTCTTATCAATAGCTTCCATTTATCCTTGGAAATGCCTATGAACTTTAGAAAGGTCTCTCACAAGCCCGAGATAAATACAGTCTAGTTCCAATTCTAACTAAAATGCACAAGCCCAGCGACATGATATCCAGAAGCTAATTTGTAAAATTCTTTGTCCCTTTTTTAATAAAAGACATGACTTTTTTTTTACTAAATAGGCAGCATAATTGCAGAGTTGTGACGATTGTTTTTTGACAATCTCAGTCCCAATACCCTCCTTGTTTTGGTTTTTATTCATTTGAGACATGGGCGTTTCTGGCTGGGCGTATCCAGCGTTGATAGCCCGTCCCTACTTGCTGTTGAGAAGGTGGGGGTGAGCTGCCTTCTTGAATCACTGCAGTCCACCTGCTGTGGGTTGACCCAGAATGCTGTTGGGGAGGGCATTCCAGGATTTTGACCCAACAACTGAAGGAACGGCGATATCCTTCCAATTCAGGATAGTGAGTGGCTTGGAAGGGAACTTGCAGGAGCGGTGTCCTCAAGTACCTGATGCCCTTGGCCTTCTCGATGGAAGTGGTCAAAGGTTTGGAAGGTGCTGTTTAAGAATCTTCCGGTGAATTTCTGCAGTGCATCTTGTAGATACTGAGCATCGGTGGGGGAGGGAGTGGATGTTTGTAGATGTGGTGCCAGTCAAGTAGGTTGCTTTGTCCTGGATGGTGTCAAGCTTCTTGAGTGTTGTTGGAGCTGCTCCCATCTAGGGGCAAGTGGGGAATATTCCATCACATCCCTGACTTGTGCACTGTGGATGGTGGATAGACTTTGGGGTGTCAGGAGGTGAGTTACTCCCTGCAGTATCCGTAGTCTCTGACTTGCTTTTGTAGTCACTGTGTTTATGTGGTGAGTCCAGTTGAGTCTCTGGTCAATGGTAACCCCCAGGATGTTGACAGTGGGAGATTCAGTGGTAATACTGATGAATGTTAAAGGACGGCGTTTCGAATGTCTCTTGTGAAGGTAAACTGTGCATTTCACATGTGGCCAGACCAGGAATGAGTCTCTTTAAGGTGAACTTGACTTCTTTGGGTTTTGCATGTTATCCTCTAGTTTCATCTCAGTGCTTGAATAACCTCATTGATGACAATTGCCCATTCATTGGAGAGTTAATGTGTAATTATTGAGTGATAATTAGTTATATTTAATGTTTTATCATATTTGTATCGATTAAAACCCACACATAATTTATGGTGTAATTGAGATCAAGCACTTGGTGTGAGGATTAATAATGATAAGTCAAAGTATGCTGCAGTTTTGAGGCATTCAGTTACTACACCATTGTTTATTTTTATGTGGTGGAACATTTGATAATTTTGCTCAATAGCAGAGGGATAGGGTACAGTCTGCACTCCTCCCATTATTGCCTATGAGCCTCACAGCCTAGTGCAGCTAACACAGAGACCCTTTGGTCCAACCTGTCCATGCTGAGCGTGATCCCCAACTGAACTCGTCCAGACGTTTATCTTGAGCTTGACCCTATGTTCAAACTGTTGCGAGTGTCCCCATGAAGAAACCGAAGTTTGTCATAACTTTGTTTACACTTGACTGACATTTTCGGAGTGTGCAATCCCTTTAAGAGAACGTTACAGTGATTTGCAATGTCATTTATACTTGGAATACACTGGCAGGTATCCATGCTTAAAGTGCTTCAATATCTTCTCAACCAAGAAGTAAAGCTATACTTCTGTTTACCAATGCAATCCCATTAAGAATTTTATTAGCCTGACTAAAATTTATGAGCTTTGCAACTGTGTTGCATGAAAATGAAATGGAGTCCAAGTGAAGCATAGAGTAAGGAGAATGAAGATTGGGAGATATGACCATGAATATTAGCTGCACTGTTTCTTTTCAAAAAAGAAACCCACTTAATAGTAAATGATAAATTATACTCTTGAACACCTACTCAGGCAATAATATTTCAACATTAGTGTGAATTTACAGCCTTTAAGTAATGAGGATTTTCATGGTGGGACTGTTTATTGAACTGCAATAAGCTATATACAGATCCAGAGCCTAACTTCCAGAAATATCATCCATCACTGACTCTGATACATCTCTCGCTCCCACTTGAACTTGTCGATGTCTCCACATCAATTAACTCTCTGTCTGTCTGTTTGTGCCACATCAATTAACTCCCTGTCTGTCTGTTTAACTTGGAACCTGTTAGGAACACTGGTGAGGGAGCCTCTGTGCAAAGAGAAGTTGGAGTTTGCAGCCATGGCCTTTTATCACAGCGGTGCGATTTCTTAGATCATGATGTGGTGCCATTCGCTGTTTTGAACTACGGTCACGTTTTCCCATCTTTGCTCTGTTTTGTATTTGAACTCCACCTGATTTTCTTGCCTTCTGGCACTCAGGACATCGATTTGTTTCATATATTATTGTCCTAACTGCAGAGTCATTAAATCAGATCTGTCTGTACATCTGCCAAGAAACAAAGACGAGTTTGTTATTTGAATTGCACCTTTTGGTTTGAAAACCCCATTTTTCCATGCTTTTTAAGCGTGACTTTTGGAAAACCGCTGTGCACAATTTGCCATCAACTGCATGAAATGCTTTCCTTTCTTTGAGTTAAATTTGCTGGATATGGGTCAACGTTCCCCCCCCCCCCCCCCCCCACTCCCCCAATCGCTAACTGGCCTGATGGTGAGCTGCTACAGTTCACATGGTGTAGAAACCCAACATGGTGCTGCTGGGTAGGAGCTCCAGAATTTCAGCCCAGTTACAGTGAGGGAACAGAGATACAGTTCCAGGTCAGGGGTGGAGGGGCACCTGAACATGGTCACGTTCCCATATGCTTCCTGTCCTTGTCCTTCCAGGTGGGAGAGGTGATGGGCTTGAAAGGTGGTGTAAGCTAAGCCTTGGGGAGTTCCATCTTGTAGCTGCCAGTGAACATGAAGTGCAGAAGGCGGCGAATGTTGAAGGTTCTTGAAGTGGTGCTAATCATAAAGCCATGGGAACGTAAATAGGCTATTCAGCCCATCGTCTCTGTTCTGCCAGTCAGTGAGATCATGGCTGATCTGATCATTCTCATCTCCACTTCCCTCCCTTTTCCCCATGACTCTGCACTGACCCTCTGAAGAGCATCCGAGCCCCCCCCACCCCTGCCCCGCCCCCCCTCCACCCGCCCTCTCCCTGTAACCCTGCATTTCCCATCGCTAACCCACCTAGCCAGCACATCTTTGTGACAGTGGTTGAGGGATAAACAGAGGCTAGGACACCGGAAGAACTCCACGTTCCCATTTGAATCACATTGTGAGATCTTTTACGTCCCCACGCGAGGAGGAACCCCCTGGTGCTTCGGTTTCCTCCCCCAGTCCAAAGATGTGCAGGTTAGGGTGGATTGGCCGTGGGAAATTGCCCCTAGTGTGCAGGGATGTGCAGGCTAGGTGGTTAGCCATGGAGGATGTAGGGTTTACAGGGATAGGGGCGAGGAGGTGAGTCTGGATGGGATGCTGTTTGTGGACCCAGTGGGTTCCATGAACTGCTAACGCACTGTCGGCAAACTGTGATTCTAAAACCACCTTCTTGAACACAACCTTGTCACATGTAGGAGCTATGTTTACTTTGCCATTCGATAAGATCATGGCTCATCCAATAATTCTGAACTCCACTTGAGAGAACGTCCCCGTCCTGTTTGTGCTCCTGGAACCTGCCAACCTTTTCAGATATTTGAATGAAACCAATTTTTCCTTGCCTTCATGTTTTTGTGGTAAGGGGGTTGGGTGCCTCTGTCGTTTCTTTCAATTTGTTCAGTTGTTAGAACTCACTTCTTTGTGTTTTTTTTTATAAAAATGTAACGTTACAGGCTTCCAGCTCTTTAGTAAATTGGAAAGAGTAAAGATGATTGTTTGTTCACGTAACTGGGATGATCTGGCTTTTCCTTGCCCTCTATCCATCCCCAAGGGATGAGCAGATAATGATTCAGCATCCATTTGTCATCCAGCCGTTGCAAACATCCAGTGCTCTTACCTCTTTATCTGCAGTGTTACTATCCTCCCCAATTGATTCGAGGGCATTAGTCAGTACGGCTTTAGAGCTTTTGCTTGTTCTTGCTAATCCCACCGACTTGGAGTCCTCATCTAACCCCAATTCCCAGCTGGGTCTCCCATCTCTCTGAGCTTCTGAAAGTGCTTTCACATGGAGAGCAGCAGCTGCTCGTGTAAAATGACCAAACTGCACTCTGTCAGCTTCCACGGCGAAACAACACTGTAGGGCTCCCTGTCTTGTACAGGCCTCCAAAACACAAACCCTCCTTGTCCCCTGTTCTCATCTCCCCCCCCGACCCCCTCCTTCTCCCCCCGCCCTCTTCTCTTCTCAGCTCTCTTCTCCCCCCCCCCCCCTCCACACCCCACTATCTTCCCCCCTCCACACCCCACTATCTTCCCCTCCCCTCCACTTCTCTCCCCAACCCCTCCTCCTCTCCCACCCCTCCTCCCCCCCACCCTTCCTCCCACACTCCTACCCCTCCTCCCCCCACCCCTCCTCCCCCCACCCCTCCTCCCCCCACCCCTCCTCCCCCCACCCCTCCTCCCCCCACCCCTCCTCCCCCCACCCCTCCTCCCCCCACGCCTCCTCCCCCCACGCCTCATCCCACCTCCCCCCACCCCTCCTCCCCCACGCCTCATCCCACCTCCCCCCCCACTCCTCCTCTTTCCCCCCCACTCCTCCTCTTCCCCCCCACTCCTCCTCTTCCCCCCCACTCCTCCTCTTCCCCCCCACTCCTCCTCTTCCCCCCCACTCCTCCTCTTCCCCCCCACTCCTCCTCTTCCCCCCCACTCCTCCTCTTCCCCCCCACTCCTCCTCTTCCCCCCCACTCCTCCTCTTCCCCCCCACTCCTCCTCTTCCCCCCCACTCCTCCTCTTCCCCCCCACTCCTCCTCTTCCCCCCCACTCCTCCTCTTCCCCCCCACTCCTCCTCTTCCCCCCCACTCCTCCTCTTCCCCCCCACCCCTCCTCTTCCCCCCCACTCCTCCTCTTCCCCCCCACCCCTCCTCTTCCCCCCTACACTCCTACCCCTCCTCTTCCCCCATCCCTCCTCCCCTTCCCCCAGCCCTCCTTTTCCCCTTCCCCCAGCCCTCCTTTTCCCCTTCCCCCAGCCCTCCTTTTCCCCTTCCCCCAGCCCTCCTTTTCCCCTTCCCCCAGCCCTCCTCTTCCCCTTCCCCCACCCCCCCTCTTCCCCAATCCCCACCCCTCCTCTTCCCCCACCCACACCCCTCCTCTTCCCCCACCCACACCCCTCCTCTTCCCCCACCCACACCCCTCCTCTTCCCCCACCCACACCCCTCCTCTTCCCCCACCCACACCCCTCCTCTTCCCCCACCCCCACCCCTCCTCGTCCCCCACCCCCACCCCTCCTCGTCCCCCACCCCCACCCCTCCTCGTCCCCCACCCCCACCCCTCCTCGTCCCCCACCCCCACCCCTCCTCGTCCCCCACCCCCACCCCTCCTCGTCCCCCACCCCCACCCCTCCTCTTCCCCACCCCCACCCCTCCTCTTCCCCCACCCCCACCCCTCCTCTTCCCCCACCCCCACCCCTCCTCTTCCCTCACCCCCACCCCCCTCCTCTTCCCTCACCCCCACCCCTCCTCTTCCCTCACCCCCACCCCTCCTCTTCCCTCACCCCCACCCCTCCTCTTCCCTCACCCCCACCCCTCCTCTTCCCTCACCCCCACCCCTCCTCTTCCCTCACCCCCACCCCTCCTCTTCCCTCACCCCCACCTCTCCTCTTCCCTCACCCCCACCTCTCCTCTTCCCTCACCCCCACCCCTCCTCTTCCCTCACCCCCACCCCTCCTCTTCCCTCACCCCCACCCCTCCTCTTCCCTCACCCCCACCCCTCCTCTTCCCTCACCCCCACCCCTCCTCTTCCCTCACCCCCACCCCTCCTCTTCCCTCACCCCCACCCCTCCTCTTCCCTCACCCCCACCCCTCCTCTTCCCTCACCCCCACCCCCCCTCTTCCCCCACCCCCCCTCTTCCCCCACCCCCCCTCTTCCCCCACCCCCCCTCTTCCCCCACCCCCACCCCCTTCCTCTTCCACCACCCCCACCCCTCCTGTTCCCCCACCCCCACCCCTCCTGTTCCCTCACCCCCACCCCTCCTGTTCCCTCACCCCCACCCCTCCTCTTCCCCCACCCCTCCTCTTCCCCCACCCCTCCTCTTCCCCCACCCCTCCTCTTCCCCCACCCCTCCTCTTCCCCCACCCCCCCTCTTCCCCCACCCCCACCCCCTTCCCCCACCCCCACCCCCTTCCTGTTCCCCACCTCCCCCCCTCCTGTTCCCTCACCCCCACCCCTCTGTTCCCTCACCCCCACCCCTCCTCTTCCCTCACCCCCACCCCTCCTCTTCCCCCACCCTCACCCCTCCTGTTCCCCCACCCCCACCCCTCCTCTTCCCCCACCCCCACCCCTCCTCTTCCCTCACCCCCACCCCTCCCCCCACCCCCACCCCTCCTCTTCCCCCACCCTCAACCCTCCTCTTCCCCCACCCCCACCCCTCCTCTTCCCCCACCCCCACCCCTCCTCTTCCCCCACCCCCACCCCTCCTCTTCCCCCACCCCCACCCCTCCTCTTCCCCCACCCTCACCCCTCCTCTTCCCCCGCCCTCACCCCTCCTCCTTCTCCCCCGCACCCCCTCCCATCCCAGTGTGTTGGAGCAGTCTCTGCTCAGTAAGCCCCGAACCTACCCGGGTGCAGTGCCCACCTCTCTGTGACCCATCAGTATCTCGGACTGGGTCTGGGTGCTGCTGGGTCAGCAGCTTTCAGGGAATGTGGCTTCTGTGCTGAACGTGCCTGGCTGCTGAGGAGAATGGGCTGCTGAGGAGAATGGGCTGCTGAGGAGAATGGTCATCTTGAAGCACTTTGCACGAGTTCAGTTT